>NW_016690242.1:4510571-4675181 GCF_001604755.1 Lepidothrix coronata
GGGTAAGAGACATAAAAAAAAAAATGTAAAAATATTCCTCTGTCTCTGAATTATTTCTTGCTTTTAAGGCAGAGGAAAAGTAAAACAGGTCATCAAGAAATTAGATACATAAAGATGAGAGGTGAGATAATGAGCTCATTTGCATTACATTCAGGATTTGTTTTGAACTTCAAAACATGAGATCATAAACCAGTCAACATTTAAATACTGCCAGATATATGAAAAACTAAATAAAAAATGGGCGGTTTTTTGTTATCCTCTAACAATTATTCTCTCACTGCATGTTTTCAGTCTTTCATTTGGTGATCTGTGAATGTGAAGTTCTGTCATCTATCTTTTATTTCTTTTTTAAAAAACAAATAAACAATCCAAATCCCAGAAATAGCCCCCAAAGTCTACTGTAAATAGCAGTTAGTGGAGAATAGGAGAATAGAAGGTATATTGGACAGGAAACAGAAGTGCAGGTGTTGGGCTATTCAAAGAAGTTGCTGCTTTAAAAATGTTTTGCTGCTAGTGCAGTTCAGAGCTTGACATTGGGCAAATGAAACTCGTTCTATATAACAGAAAAACAGAGCTAAGGTAACTGACCTCAAAAACAGTTTTCCTGTGAATTAGAAGATATTTTATAGGCCTTTCACAGTAATGCTTCTATCTAGTTATTTTACAGATCTAATATAATATTAACACTTCTGTAGGGGCAGAAGGAAAAGAAAGGGTCTTTTTTCTTGACTGGGGCTTTACAGTCTGTCATGGGATGGTGGAAAACAGACAGGACAGCTGTACTTGCTCTACTCCAGGAAAAAACCAAAGGAAAATCTAAGCTTGGGGTTAAGATGGTGGACTGTATGTTGGCAAGTATGTTAGGATGTTGCCAGTAAGATTTCCATCTTTGTCTTTCTATTCCTCTCCCATTTAATTTCTTTGTAGAGGATAAGGTGCTTTACAATGTTTTACTGACCAGATTACTCCTCATATCCTTCTGGTAAGGCTGGAGATGGGTTTTACATCTTTTAATTCCCCTTTTGTAATTACTTGGATGAAGCCTTCTTGCCCTTTTCACAGCAGAGAAATTCATATTCTGAGCAGAACAAGGCAAGAACCTATGGCTTTGTCAGAAGTTTCCTTTCCTCTCTTTCCCTGAACAGTCAGACAAAGCTGTGACAATTTTAGCCTACTGTGATAAATGATAGCTCAACTCCCTCATTGTTATAGTGGAGCAGGGAGCTTAAAGATATAAGAGGATAACCTTTCAGGGATGCACAAATTTGCTCAAATAAATAAAATCTGGAAAGGGCACCATATTTTTCCTTGGGTTTTTTTTTCAGTGTCTGAAACTAACCTGTGCCCTAGCTACCACATTACTGTAAAGTCATTTGATTTTCCATTATCGAGGTCATTGGGTCAAATTTGGTCCAAGATGTCCCTTGGCTCAATCTTCTGTAGATTAGACACGCTTGACTAGGGGTACTGTCAGATACTGTAAGTGGAAACACAAAATTATGTCTTTGTTTTGCCAGTATAAAAATGGAGACAGAGATAAAAACCAAAGTGATATGAGGAAAAAGCAACTCAGATGACTTTTTGCAGAAAGCCTAATGGAGCCTCCAGTCAGCCCCACTGATAAAGCTGCTATTCCTGCTTGCAATCTATTTTCCACTGAATATAATCAGCAAAACAAACACAAAATAATCTTGTTAGTTGCAGACTGCTGTGTTGGCACCTGAACAGCACCTAATGTGCCAGCTGCTGCTTTGTTTTGTTTTGTTTTGTTTGTTTGTTTGTTTGTTTCTTGCTGTATTAATGGATTTTACATCACTTTCATTATCCAGTGAAAATATAATAAAAACCATTTAGGATATGTGGATGCCAACGTGGTTTTGTGAAGAAATTTGGATGCATGGCATCCATTTTTGGAATTGGTGATGTTTGCATGTTTCCACTTGATTACACCTGTACAAAACAGTTAACGTGGCCTGTTAACTGCTTTGAGTGGACCCAAGGGATCCACTAAACTTTGGATTTTGTGAGTGTGCCTGTATGCCATACATTGCATGGGTTTACAGCAGGTACTCCACCGAACTGCTGCCATCACTCTAAAGAATCATTCTTTGCCCCTCTTAATCCTCTGTTCTTTTTCCAATGAAAGTCTGATTTCAAACATGCAAAAATTTTTTGTGATAAAGTGAAAGAAGGAGAAAGGTTTGAGATTTTTATTTGCATCAGCATTTCAGATAATTTCTTTTTTTTGTTTGTTTGTTTGCTTTCACCTTTTCAACGGGCTGTCTCGGGTATATTAGCATTTTTCATTCCTGGACAGTGAAAACAGTGTGAGAAAATCAAATGTTACATTATTTTGACCCTTAAGAGACTAATCAGAAAAAAAATACTCATAAATGTAAAATACTCATAAATGTAATACTCATAAATGTAAGATATTTAGGGTTCTGTTAGATTTACTTGGACGGGCTTGGTTAACAGATCATTTACTTTCACGGGTGAAATTAGTGCTAATTTCTGAAGCAGGTAAGGGATGAATTTTAGGACTTGGAAGAATTTTTTAATAGTTGTAGGAGGAAATACTGGAGAAAATCTCAGATGGCTAAGCACTAGTTATGGCCTTTGTGTGCAAAAGGACTGTTGCTTATCAAATAATTCTCATAACTCTCACATATATAATAAGCATAGATCTTCACATACCTTTCAACATTTACAATGTCCGTGGGGGTTTTAAAAATCATAGTATAGTAATTTAGATGGGCAAATCTGATTTACTTTGATTTTGTATATTCTCCAGAGACCTTCCCTCAAGTAATAATCAATTTCATATTTCTGATAAAAGCTTCACGCAATATTTATGGTCTTTAAACAGTTTTAGACTGAAAATATTTATAAAAGACTTTGGAAAAATCCCTGTTTAAAAATGTTGGGATAACAACTGTCCATAAAAACAGTAACAGTATAACATTCAGATTATTTTTATGTCTGCTAGCCTAAACCATATAACTTAACCACAGCAACACTAACCTCTCATCTCTACATTGTTTTTTTTTTTTTTTTGTAAAATACATTTCAGGAATGAATTAGACAAGTGGTTTATGACGTGGTTAAACATGAGCATTAACATAAATAAATATATATGGAGACAAAAATATAGACAATGGTGTGTCACAGAGGGAAACAAATACGCAGTTGAGTGCATACACATACATGGCTTTTTGATATATCAGGACACAGAGCTTTTAAAATAATTATTGCCTGTGTTTACCACGTACATGCTTTTCCGTCTGCATGGCTTATTGCGTATTATAATTTGAAAAGATTATGTTACTAGAGTAATGAACAATAAAAAAATTGCAATTCATCCTAATAAGCTTGAATGGTAACCCGCATGCCTTGGACATTTCTAGCCAGGCATAATTTATCCACATCTTTGGCTGTGAAACAGTGTGGATCTTCTTAACCGAGTCCCTGACAGATGGTTTAAGCTTTTTCAGGACTCCATTTCCAATCATTTTGCCCATATTGCAAAATTGGCCTTGAAAAAGGGTAAAGAGTTGTTATGCTGCATTAACATCTCTTCTGAATTGCTTGCTGTGAAGGACATGAAAAAAGAAGGAAATCAGAAGAGGACTGTTTTAAAAATACATTTTTGAAAGTTACCGATATTAGATAGGATGATGATTTTAAATTATATCCCTCACCTCAATTATAATGTGAATGCGGTCACATTATGTGTGATAATGAAAACACATCCTGTTTCCTTGTTTCATAAATGATTCAGATGGCATTCATGGTATAAGAAGTGTTAAAAGTGCTGTAATTAGAAAGACTTCCTATAGTCTTAAGCCCTGCTGATGGATAGCACAATTGACTGCTATTAGATGAACAGGGATTTCTGTGTCACTCTCAAGATTTTTGCTACTCTGAATGGAAAGTCTTAAATATCTACATTCATTTCTGCATGAAACATGGATTGATCACACGTAATATGCCAAATTTTTATTTTCTTTTGCAGCTTCAGCTGACTGGGTTCTTCGTATAAACTGCTGTTCTTTTCTTCTTGCTGCCTTTTAGTTTATGATAAAAATCAATGAAAGCTGAAACCTTCGACAGTCATCTATAAAATGCAATTACTGTATACAACAAACAGTAAAACTCCTGTGGTGTATATGTTGAGATATAATTTATGTCACTTACCTCCAGAGAGGTATTGATCCTACTCTCTGAATATCTTACAAAAGGGCTGTTGAATGCAAGCTCAAGGAAATATGTAGTTATTGGGACTGATCTGTAATTTGATTAATAATGACCTAATTCTTGAACTCTGTTCCTTACTTTACTGTTTTCTTGGACTGAAGCTTTTATTTTTGAATATTGCCACTGCTGATCCCCTTCAGAGGCTCACCCCCCCTTTCTGTCCCTCAGGCTCATAAGGGTCTCTGGATCTACACCAAAGGAGCCATAGGAGAAGGCTGAAGTGACCTGGAAGATTTGTTTTTTATTTTTTTAAAACTCTTGCAGTCTTTTCTAACACTGAAAGTGGTGGTTGTCCAGCACAGCCTGCACCAATTCTGTAATAGAATTCCTGCTGTGTATAGGAAGGAAAAGAAACTCTGAATAAATAGTCCAGCAAGAATTCTCCAAGATGCAAAGTAAAAACTCCATCACTTAGTTCAACTCATGGTTTTGAGAGCTGCAATCTAGCATATAAAATCATAGAATTATAGAATCATTTAGGTTAGAAAAGACATTTAAGATCATCAAATTCAACCATTACCCTAACACTGCCAAGTCCACCACTAAACTATGTCCTAAGGGCCACGTCTACACATCTTTTAAATACCCTTAGGGATGGTGATTCAGCTACTTCCTTGGGCAGCCTGTTCCAATGCTTGACAACTCTTTCAGTGGAGAAGTTTTTTCTATAATCCATCATAAACCTCTGCTGTCACAAAGTGACTCCATTTCCTCCTGTTCTGTCCCTTGTTACTTGGGAGGAGACCTACCCCCACCTCGCTGCAACCTCCTTTCAAGTAGTTGTAGAAAATGACAAGGTTTCCCCTGAATCTCCTTTCCTCCAATCTAAACACCCCCAGCTTCCTCAGCCACTCCTCATCAGACTTATGTTCCAGATCCTTCACCAGCTCTGTTGCCCTTCTCTGGACACGCTCCAGCACCTCAATATCTTTCCTGTAGTGAGGGGCCCAAAACCACAGGATTCAAGCCTTATCATTACTGAGTACAGGGGGATGACCACTTACATAGTCCTGCTGGCCACAGTATTTCTGATACAGGCCAGGATGCCGTTGGCCTTCTTGGCCACCTGGGCCAGACTGCTGGCTCATGCTCAGCCAGCTCTAGACCAGATCCTCAGGCATCTTTCCAGCCACTCTTTCCCAACCTTCCTGCCTTCCTGCCCTCCAGCAGGTCAACACTCCTGCCCAGCTTGGTGTCACCTTCAAACTGACTGACGGTGCACTAGATTCCCTTGTCCAGATCGTTCAAAAAGATATTAAACAAGACTGACCCCAATACCGAGCCCTTGGGAACACCACTTGGGATTGGCTGCTGTCTGGATTTAACTCCATTCACCACCACTCTCTGGGCTGAGTCAGTTTTTTACACAGCGAACATATCCAAGGCATGAAATGTCAGGAAAAACCCTGAAAAATTATATAAAACAGGAAGTGGGGGGAATTTGTGCGAACCTTTCAGTGTTTTGGTGTTGGATATAATCTGCACAGCAAAACCACAAGAACAAACATCTTCTGCAAGAATGAACCTCTGTTACTCAGTGTCTCAACATCTTGTCTCAGGTAAATTCCTCAAATAAAGAATTGTTGAGTGGTGTCTCTGACCTGACAGTTTCTATTTTAAAGTTCATGTTTCCTGAGATGCTACAAGAATATTAGCAATTTTCTGTATGATATGCAAAAGCCATTGTGTATTCATAGAATGAGAGCTCAGGAGAGTTTAATTTGCTTTGGGCAGAGACCTGGGTAGCACTGTAAGCTTCTCTATTATATGATTACAGTAAATAGTTCAACCTTGTTCTGACATAAATACCCTGGTTTGGGATTTGACAGAAGTTAATTGCCTATCATGATTACATTGTAATTGATGAATGTTATAGTGAGGCATGAAAAAATAATATTTATTGAAAATGAGAGAAATAACCTGCTAAGGAATAGTAGCAATGTATTTTTGGCCTAAATTGACCTAAACTAAATCAAAGTAGAAATATGCATGATAAGGTACATTTTCCTCTTCATCTATTCATTGGTAGGGTTTTCAACAAAGCATAAGCTTATATCATCAGTTCTGGAAGACTTCAAATGATACTTGAGTAGCAACTGAATGAAAAGCCAACTAAACCACAATAACCTCATTACACATACAGAAAAAAACCAAAACCACCCAAAACCCCCCAAAACTCAGGCTCAGAAAATAAAACTAGAGACTGAATTTCATGTTAGAATGCTTTTTATTTTAGTGATCATATGTTATGAAAACTTTGTCTCAGTGAAGCCAAAGTCTCTTTATGCATTCCTCCAAACAAGTATTGCAGCAGTGATTTCTGCAGCCAACATTTTACCTGCCTAGGCAAGGTCTCATCATGGCTTTTTGCTTCAGCTTCCTCATCTATGAGATGCTTTATATCTTTGCTTGAAGTTAAAAGACAAAATTGCTTGAAAAAATATCTATTGGGACTATGAAGCTTGACTGTGTATTTAATAAGAGATGAAAGAGTCATCAGTACAGCGGGAAGCAAATCAACTATTCTGATTTCTTTGCTGATTTATTTTTTTTTTCTTGCAATGCGTTTTGTACAGTTTTGTCTACTCTGGTAAGAAAAAAGTCTTTTTAATATTGAGATGATGTGAGTAAAATGCCTGATACAGAGCAGAAGTCCAGCTCTGGTATTGAGTGGAAGTCCAATCCATATGGGCAGAGCTTTCTGGAAAGCTCTTACACTGTGAGCGGCTATTTGTTATTTGTTATTTGATAAGCTGGAGAAATCATGTTTTGAAAATTGCTGAGAGAAAGGAAGCTTGGTTGAATCAAGTGGTCGCAGATTGACCGACATACACCAATATGATTTAGTCGTGAAAAAGATCAAATGTTCCTGAGGCAAGTCAGGAGATGGGAAATTATATTACTTGTATTTTATCTGGAAAGTTATGTGCAATTCTAATAATTCATATTCAAGGAAGAAATAGATGACTCAGGGAAATGCCAGGCTATTTTTTTTAATTTTTGAGAAGAGACTAAAAATGGCTTGTTAAGCCTAGGAGAAAGAGGTTATATATACTCTGTATTAATACACCTTGGTGTAATATAAAGGAAGAAAGAGACCATTCCTTCGGCTAAACACCAGCATTGCCATAAGAATCAATGTGTTGTGACTGCCCATTAGTAAATTCAGGCTAGAAATCCTTTAGCAATCAGAGAAGTGGAACCTGGATCATCTGACCAGTTGGAAGAACTTAATTGGTATTAATGTGGATTTTGATCAGTTCTGAAAGACATAATGGGATGTGGTGCCTGTAGTAGCTTATTAGGGTCCTTCTTTTTCAAATATGCCTTCTAACCCATAAGAACTAAACCCACCCATTGAAATTGATGGGATACTGCTGACTTCAGTTTGACTGCAGAGCCATATAAGCATAGCAGCACTTAATCTAAAATGTAAATGGTGCTTTGTAGAGAGTATAGGAGATTTAAAAAAATCTTAATTACAATCAGGGTTAGTGGATTCATATGAATTCACTCTGCTTGGTGAAGACCTAAGAGAGGGTCAGGGAGGTATCTGTGATCTTTCTGAAGCCAGAAATTCAGCTAGAATAGCTTGAAGCTGAAATCTTTCAAGAGAACATTAGATGAACCAGAGCTTGATAAATGCAGCTATTCTGCAACTTTTTCCTTACTACACATCCTGCCAAAGGAATGTAGGAGAGGGCATAGTGGAGGGTATGTAGCACTATCCTGTTTGGAGATTTCCTATTAATGGAAAAACTCTCAAGCATCTGGTTACCTGTGACACCTTTTTGGCTTCTGGAATGAGACCAAATTACCTGTACTTGCTCGTGTAAATTCTAGTTTGGTAAGCAAAAAACTAATATTACACAGTAAGTGCTGAACACCCTTGATATGCCTGACAAGTTTGCTCTGTGAGTTTTCATTCATTTGTATCTGAGTTCAGTGGATATCAGCTGTGGCCAAAGTTGACATGATTCCAAAGCATAGTTTGGTCTAGCTTGAATGTCCCAGAAGGGATCACACAACCCAAACCTTGTGTATCCTTAATTTGATGAACAGCTTATCAGACTCTGCCTAGTCACTGGTACACTGTCTACAACTGAGATTCAATGTGTTTATCTACAAGACCATGACACACAGAGAATGAACTTTTACATCATCTGACCAGTGTCTGGTCAGCAAGGAGTCTTGAGCAGATAATTACAATTCCTGACAGGGAAATTAAATCTGATGGGAAGTAATGCTTTACCTATACCATATCAAAACTTCACGGAGGCAGGGGCTAGACAAATTGTTGGTTTGGTCTGTCATTGTACCTCTACATTCCCATTCCTTGCTTCTTGACTACTGTGTTCCATTCTGGCAAAGGATTCAGATGATGGTGCTGGGAACTGACCCAGGAGATAGGGTAGCAGCCTCTGCCAGTCTGGTGTCTGACATGATTCTTTCCTGTGCAGAGGAACTCTGTAAGAAATGAGGAATTGGGGGGCTTTGCATGCACTTGGCATTTTGAACTTACCCCAAAGAAAACTAACTCTATATTTGCATGCTTAATATTACATTAAGATGAAATACACACAGAGTACACACTGCTTGCTTCACTGGTTGAAAGTTCTACCATGTTTTCCCACGCATGTTTTGGGAGTTAGCCTTCAGCTATAAAAACAGAGTAAGACTGACTTAATTTGAAATCTTGGTCTTCAACAGGACTTGGCTTAGTGATCTAAGAAGCACCTGGCACCATCTTTGAGCATTTATTTTTAAAATTCCATGGGCTGCATATATGGTGTGGAATTTAGTCCTTTGCAGTATTTCTTGGGCTTTCATGATCTCTACCTACCAAATCCATGTTCATATTAATTTGTGTCCTATCAGTTTCCATCTCCCATTTCAAGTGCAAACTCTGGACTTAGAGAGTTTTCTAGAGGTTTATAACAATGGTTGTGGGTTGCATTCACGTGTTACGTCGATTCATCCAGGTTTAGGGTACTGACAAGAGTCTGTTAGTTGTTATGTATCTGCTGATGGGTGAAAACTTAATTTTATTACTTTCAATTGTGTTATCGTACACAAGAAATCTTCTGTGGAAACTGGATCTGAAAACAGGGCAGGTATAAAATCTCTGCCTTGTTTATGAGGAAAAGGCTTGGCAGCACAAACACAATGATTTGCACATCTAACAGCCACACTGCAGTAATGACAAGTTTCCAGGTGTGTTTCAAATAGTGTTAGGACTGTGGTTGTCTTGAATACAAGATGCAGCCCATTCAGTTTGTTTGCAAGTGTAGCAGCTACTACAAAGCATATTTTCTATTACCAAGGTGGACTCAAAGTAGAGCAGCTACCAGGATGTGAAGGGATTCCAGCAGCACGCTGGCCCTGCACCAGCTTGAGGGCTGTTGTGCTTCTGGGAACAAAGCCAGGGCAGAGGCTAGAGGAAGGACCGGTCACAGATGCAGATGCCAGTGCTCAAGAAGTATAATCTGGAATTTGACAGCTGCCAAACTAGCCCTCAGGGTAGCCAAACTAGTTGGCTTTTTTGGAGAAAATGACAGAAAGTGGTCAAAGGGACCAATAATGGCAAGTCTTCAAAAAAACCAAAAGCCAAATGAATACTGTGATTGTGTTGGTGTTTTTGGAATAAGAGACGCTGTCAGCAGAATCCTACTTCAGACATTTCTTTTTGTTGCATCCACATGTCCTGGAGGGCCTGAGATTAAATAGATTAAATTTATGAACAAAATGGAAGCTTCTTCCCCGCCTTTTCTGACTCTGTCCTGGTACAGAGCAATGACAAAATTAAAAATAGATACTGCCTCCCCTTCTCTAAGCACCATGAAACAAAATGGTTTTCAAATTAGCCACTCAGTGTTAGGCAGCTGAGCACTGGTCAGATGAATCACCCTATTTAATGGGGGCTCACTTGCTATTGCACAGCAGAAGGTAGGAGGGATTCAGAACCAAAATGTTATAGCTCAGCACCGACTTGAAGTTCACATTAAGCACTGCTAAGTCTTGCTAACCTTTCTTTGGTCTGCTGCTGTGTCTGGTACCTGGAGTTAACCTGGCAATGTTCCACCCTGTGGCTGCAAAATGACCTCCCTAACCTGTTCCAGAGGAGGTTGGGGGCAGAGGCCTCCGTCCTCTGCCTGAACACCTCCACTAGCATGCCTAGCTAATAATGCTCCTGAACTGTGCTGTGGTCCCAAGGGAACCAAAACAAACCATCCTTTCTTAGGTTTGTCAGGTCTCTCTAAAAGCCTTTGACAGAGTTACGGGTGAGACCTCATGCTAGGAATGAGGGTTAAAAGAGATAGAAAGAGAGAGAGACAGTTTGAAAATAAAGAGATGATGTTTTTGAAGTAAGCAAAAAACCCACTCTGGGAAGTAGACGAGGACAAAAGTTTTGTATTTGTGAAACAAGTCTAGTGTGAAAGGAGATTGATTTCTGGGGGAAAGGCAATAAGAAAGCTGTTACTAGAATTGACTTTTATTTTATCACAGCTGAAGAAATCCTTTCCGCTTTATAGACGCAGGATGGACCACGTGGTAAATTATAGAATCACACGAGAGCTGAACAGATTGTATTCCTATGACCATCTTCATCTATCATACATCCTTTGTCAGTCAGTTCATCTTCTTACAATTGAGCCATCATCTTAACATGTTAAAATGTAGAAGGGGGATGTTTCCTGCTTCTTCTCCTGAATATAGAATTTGCTCCATGGTAACCTCAACTATGTAACAAGAATGACCAAGTTACATCCATACTTTTCTATATGCGAAAATGTCACTTCAGAATACTTTATTTCAAATCCTGGGTTATGACGTAAGGAGTGAGAAAGTTCAGATTCCTAATTGGTGCATCCACTCCCAGCCTGGGAAAAAGTGAAAACCAGCTTATGATGTATACCTTAGCAACCAGGTGATTCACTGCCTAAACACACCTGCTTCTTTCATTGACTACAAAGGGAGCTCACAATGACAAGTTCAGTTACAGATATTTACTTTGTAGACATCTTTGTAGAGAGGTTAATCAGGTAAGTCAGACTCACTGGAGTCATCACAGCTTGATGGGAGGCTGGAGGTGAGACCCTAAATTACTAGCACAATGGCTTTCTTAGGGCATGCCTACACCTTAGTAAGTGGGAGACTCAACTACTTTGAGGCATTTTTCTCAATGCTTGAAAAAGCAGAGTGCAAATTTTTCCTGTCTGCCTGTTTTACTTAGAGGGTAGCTGCACCCTGGGATTCTTTGTTATAAAACACACCAGAGAACTATAAGGTGTTATTATTACAAATGTTATCACAGAATCTGATAAAACATGTCTGGAACCTATTCTTAAAAATCCAATGATATGGATTTTACAGTCTTTCCAGGCAATCTATTCCAATGTTTTGCTCTCATCAAGTTAGAAAGTTTTTCTAACGCCTAATCTAAAGTTTCCACATTCTATTATTTCTTGTTCTAATCCCTGTGGACATGGAGAACAATTGATTCTGATTCTTCAGCAGGATACCGTTGAAGTCTGTTATGACATTTCCTCTTAAGTGTTTCATTCTCTAAACTGAACAACCCTGGTTTTGCTCAATCTTTACTTGCAGATCATTTTTTCAGCCCTCTAATCTACCTTGTTTCTCTCCCTGGACTGCTGCAAGGGGTTTGCATCTCTCTTAAAACACAGTGCCTAAAGGTGCATACAGTACATTAGATGCTTACTGATACTGGAGCAACTACAGGAAAATCTTACATATGTTACTCCCTATATATAACCTCTGCAATAGTGTTTTCAGGAGGTGGGATTGCTTGCTTCTGTTTCGCTTGTGATACCCCATAGGCCACAAACTGTTTCCTGCTGACTCATTTTCCACCTTCTGTTTGCACAGTTGATTACTTCTACCTAACTGCAGCACTTTCACTTGTCCTTACTGAATTGCATCCTATTGATTTCAGACCACTACTTCAAATTGCCAGTTTCATTTTTAATAGTAAAAAATGAGGTCTCCTACCTCAGAGCCTGTCTGTGCTTAGTTCAGTATGATAACACAGGAAAGGATTACAGACTTTCCTCCACTTGTATTCCTATGGGGTGGCAATGTACAATGACCGCATCTCTGCTGGCATGAGTCTATGCTTTTGGATAAGAAGAAGTAATAATCTTTTGTTATGGCTGAGCCTGAGGGCAAGAAAAGTTTATCCTACTGTTAGCAAGTGCTTTCTAAGGCTTCACATAAAGTTTCTTATTCCATTACTTCTTATCTTTGAAAAGAAGAGGGAGAAAAACTTACTCCCATTCCTCAGCAGGAGGACCCTTGTTTTAGGTCCTGCATTCATGTAAAATCAGTAAATGATACCTACCCTGCTAAATTTTTAACCTAAGCAAAAAAAAATTAGAAATAGAGGCAAGTACCTTAGCAGATAACGGGAAGGTGGCAAATGG
The DNA here is from genome assembly GCF_001604755.1 of Lepidothrix coronata. Taxonomy (NCBI): domain Eukaryota; kingdom Metazoa; phylum Chordata; class Aves; order Passeriformes; family Pipridae; genus Lepidothrix; species Lepidothrix coronata. Next base: position 4,523,273 of record NW_016690242.1, read on the forward strand.
TATATTAATTTTTTGGAACTTTCTAGGAAAGGGTTTAGTCAAGCATTGATGAGAGAAATGGAATGCAAAAATGTAGGGGAAGGGTACAATGAAGTGAGGCGAAGGGAAAGGGACTGAGCATGCTAAGGGCAACAGAGTGGGAATGAAGGCAGAGGGAGAAGATTCTGGGAACAGACACTAAAAGAGTCAAAGACAAGCCAAGAAAGTTCAAACTAAAGTGTATAACATTGTCTACCAGGAGGACCTTATTATGTCTCTGTGAAGCAACATATATCTAGCTGCACAAGCTCTAGAATATGTCTTTAAAACCATAAAGCAGGAGAGGAGCATGCAGAGGAATGGAAACCAGAGATTAGTTAGATGTGTTTTGTCAAGTCTCTGGGGAGACGAGAGTGTGTATCTCAAGCACAGTTCAAGGAAGTACTAAGAGAAGAGATAGCACCTTTGAAGCTATGTTCCACATTGAGTGACATGTCTGGCGTTATACAGCAGGCTCTTCACAAAAGAAGTGCATCCTGTAGACTGGGAGAGAATGATGATGTAACCGTATCTTTTACCTGCTCCAGGGACACTGCCTTCAGTGTCACTTGCTGTGGTGCTCTTCCATGCTGACTTCAAAGTATACTCCTTCCATGCACCTTTAAAATTCTCTAGCTCAGTGGCTAGAAAATTACAGTCTATTTTCAGTTGCTGACTGGTTCACTGTGAATTAAAATGGGGTGTTCAGAAGGGTGAAGTCAGAACCGTTTATAATCTGAGTCCTTTCTTTGTTTTTTCATTTCTTCTTCCTCCCCTCTTTCCTCCCTGATGTAATTGGGGCACATTAACTTCACTGTCTCAGTTCATTAGACCATTTCTGAAAATTGAAAATCACAGTTTTGTGTTTATTGGTGCCTTTTTACTTGTAGGAAATAATTTGCAATGAAACTACTTCTAAATTTCCCACTCTGTAGAAGACTCCAGAGCTGCTTGCTTATACTTCAACAGAAGAACTGCTGGAAATAATATCTCTGAGTTAGGAAATCATGTTTCCCAAGGACTCTAACTTTGATGATTAAAAATGTCAGTCCCTTATGGTATTGAAACCCCTCAGTTCTCGTGGTCTGCACAGGGTTCTTAGCTCTTTGCAACATCAGGACCTAACTGTGAAGTGCTGGAGTAAGCTTTCAGAATGTGCACAAGGGCAAGTTTATTTCTGCTGCAGTATCGAAAAAACAGTACAAGAACAGATGAATGGCATCTATGGGATATCCAAGGGTTGACAACCCTTTCAGTGGAGAAGTTTCCTTTAGCTGGGTTGGACTGATGATGCTCTCTTCAGCCTATGATATTTATAAGAGCTAAGATCTGGTCTTTATCTATTTGCATCTGACAGAAATTGAAAAGATTTAGAAACTGAAAATTTAAAAAGATGACCTGTAAAGACTAGAACTTTAAGTTTACGTGAGAGATATTTTTATCAAATCTTTATATGGCCTTTACAGAGGAAGAAAAAATTCAGGATTATCTCTACAGGAGAGAAACAGTCTAGTGATTTATATTTTAGAAGGTAACTGGTAAAGGGAAAATCTCTTCCTTTTGCTTTCACAGCCTTTTTGCCCCAGCTTCACTTTACTCCTTTCTTCTTCATTTCCCTTCATCCTTTTTCCTGTCAATAATATCCCTTCCCTCTTTTTTTCCAAATTACAGTTTAAAATGTCAGCCTAACCTATGGGAATAGTAAGCCAATTCAGTTTATTTTTAATGGTGCCTTTGAGTCCAGAAGACATTTTTTTCCCCATTTTTACTGCTTGTTTAAAGATACTCCCAGTCACTGTAAATACACGAGAGGCTGTGAAATGGTGAAATGTTGTCTTGAGTAGCAACCTCTAGCTAGGAATTGCAGTTGGAGAAACTGAAGACTACTTGGAACTTTTAATGTGCAGAACACTTTTGCAGAATATTTACTTTATACTGTAAAGTCAGCCCTTGCCTTACTTCTAAGACTGAATACAGCCTGAATAGGAACTGTGTTTGATTGCTAAATATGACTTTGAAAGTAAATACTTTCATTAGTACTTCTGTAGTGGACTTGGAAACCTTTTAATCCAAAGTTTTGTTCTTGGAACGATTAATTGCCTGTGCTCTAGCCTGAGGGAAACTGCCACAAGGGAAAATTATGTGAAAAATGGATGTAAATGGAGAACTGTGCCACCACCACTTAAAATTCAGTTCCTTGTCTGTGGTGTTTTCAAAGAATACAAAATCATCTAAATATGCAAAAAAATTAAAATGTGCAATCCATACCAGTCATAATAAATTGGGACTTCCTAAAAGAGAGACTCTGGAAAGATAATTTGCACATTTTGTTAGCTCATTCATTGTGATTGGTTTTCTGAAAAATTCAACAATCTCAGCAGTTCAGATTAGACTCTCTGTAAATGGTGAAATTGTTACTCCTGTAACATCAGGAGATGGATCTGTCAGCAGAAAATTTAGTCTGAGTAAGTCTCTTACTGGGTAGGTGATGGTTGGGAAGGTATGTGGGACAGGTATCAAGACTGGTTATTTCCTGACATGTCAATAAAGTTCTGGCAAGATTTGAGAGATCCTTCTGGGAAGATTCAGAACTTCTACCTATGATTTGGAAGTGGGAAGGGAAATGAGTCCTTTAGAAATCAAAATTAAAGTAACAGGAAAAAGATGCCTCTCTAAGCCACAGTTTGATGAAATGTATCCCATTTACCAACATGTGCAGCACAGGACGAATAGTCAAAATTTGAGAACTGTGGTAGGAAAACAGATGTAAAGACAGAAGTTTTGTCTAAAAGGGTGAAACTGCTAATACAGAGAAAAGACAATGTTTAGGGAAATTGTATAAAGCAGGAGCAGGAGAAGGCTGACAGGTGCTAAAGAGTTTTCAGGTCAGACAAAGGCATCTGCCAAAGACATCAGTCATATGAGATAAGGAAAATTACAATTGAACTAGGGAAGGAATGGGTTCTGCTCACAAAGGAGTGTACTGAAAAGTTAATGACATGTCAGAACACAAAGCTAAATAAAAGAGCCAAAATATAAAATAAAACATATATATCTTTATGCTCAGCTAAAAAGGCTAAGTATATGAACTTGATTATTTGACCATGTAGTAAGAAGACTCCCAAAACACGAAAGAATGAAAGATAGAAATAAAATGTTTAAAAATCTGGATTTGACTATTCATAATGAGTAAAATTAAGCCATCAAATTTAGAGTAGTGCTATACTTGCATTATTTTATATTCTCCAGGGAGATACACTTTCTTAATATGTGGTAATGCCTACAGTAATACTGTCTTTATCTCACAGATTATTACATTTATTATGTTATCAGCATCCTGACCAAGTTATTTTCTATGAAAAAAACCAAAGGAGATCAATAAGGTATAAGATATCAACTGGTTAGAACTCAAAAGGGGTGACTGAGTATCTGGCTCTAAGCTACAATGAATAAAGCATATTCTTTTTGTAACATATGAGACAGTCCAATTGGAGACAGCTGAAATGCCAGATGTGACATTGATATAATTAAGCCTTCTCTATTAAGTGACCATGGAGTTGGAAGCACAGTATTGGAGGCTACTTTGAACAGCTCACTATAAATCTCTACAGCGATCAGTGAAGAACAATAGTATAACATAGAAAATATATAAAGATATAGTACCATCACTTTATTAGCTCTATACTCAGATGAAGCCATATACATATAAATGAGAAAAGGCCAACAGGTACACTGCAAAACCAGAGAGAATCATGAAGTAATTTTGATGTGAGGAAAGAGATGAAGTAATGAATTTTATAAAAGAAGAAAGACACAATGAAGGTATACAAGATAGTGAATATTAATAAGAAACTAAATCCAAAGCTTCTATTTACTTTCTAAAGATTTCATCAAAAAGGGTCTTTGTTTTGAAATTGAAAGCCTCTGCAATTAAAACTGATGAAAGGAAATACATTTAAAGATAATAATTAATCTGTAGTATTTATGCAGACAATGCAAACATTCTCAGGACATTAAATAGGAAACAAAAAACCAATAAAATAATCAGAGACTTAAGCCCTCAGATCTCAGCACGTTTGCCAGCCTGGGGAAGAAAATCTCTGTGAGCAGGTTATTTTAAAAATTGCTACTTATGAATTTTGTTTTTCACTTTCTCTCATACACTAGATGCTGTCTAGGTTACTGGAGCATCTGTGTGTCATTGGTTTTAGAAAAGAGGTGAAAAGTCAGATGTAAAACTACTCCCTTTAAAAGTTGCAGTAAGTACTTTGACTTGCCAGATGCTTTCTGAAATCTCAGATTCCAAATATTATAATGAGAATATTTTAAAAACCCTTCTAAAATAATATGGGAGAGTTAGCACATACTTTTGTAGCATTTTATTTGTTTTAAAAAAGGAAATAATTTGCTTTCCTAAAGTAAGGGACAGTAACAATAGGTATTATTTGGTTCATATCTATTTTTATCATTTGTATGTGTGGGTGAGGGATGGAATGAAAACAGAAAATCCTATATGTATTTTGTGATTTTTTTGGGAAATAAGCCCACATGATAAAGAAAGGAAGTGATGGTCCTGAACCATCTTCCCTGAATCTGAGCATTGTGTGAAGTTTTGAGGTTATGGCTCCTGTTAAGTATGGCTTGCTGGGCTGACGTGGTTTAAGCATACCAATAAGAGGCAAGAAGGTGATGTGATTAATATCTTATCTGTCTGTCCTTGAATTCCCCATGCTTGTGACCTTGTCTGCCTTCATATAGACTGGCTGGGAAAGTGTGTGATTACAGCAGAAGTCCATAAGGAAGTCGGCTCATTTCAAGCACAACACCAGGATACTCTAACTACTCTGCTTTTGTGCCCCATGATGAATTCCCTGGTAATGTCTTTTCAGATTATCTGCTGACTATCGCTTATTTGCATATCTCTAAAGGACATTTAGCGTTAAGACTGCATTTTTAATGATTTTTTTAAAAAAACCGTGGTAATTTTCAACATCCAAAACCAGATTGCCTTTTCCATAGATAGAAATATATATTTTAACAATTGTTCTTTCAGATTTGGTTCACACCCTGAAAACTTATTTCAGAGATCACACATAATTTACTTTACAATCACATCAGTGTAGATCTTTATTTGGCTCTTTGAGGATACTCAGAGGACTAGGAAGGTAGAGGAGTCCGTGCACATCTCAGGTATTGTGGAGTGGGAAGCACTGGGGTGTACTACCTGGGTGTGAACTATCTGGAGGTGTGGAATCTTAGTTCTTCCTCAGAGAAAATCAGTTTACCAAATGTAACTGACAGGAGATGTGTGTGGGGATGGAGGAGAGGGGAGAAAGTAATTTGCACGCTCTGAGAACTGTCATCCAGGAGATGGAAGAGGGATTAGAAACAGAGTTGTGAGTCTTAGGCAACACTGTAATGGAAATACAGTAGCTAAGATTTTTCCATCAACTGGCAATGAGCGGAAATTCTCAGTTAGTCCTTAGCAGAGTATTTTATTTATGAATACCTTTTTTTCAGTGCATTCTCTGTATACTTTCAGTACCCATAATTGCATGTCCCTGCTCTAAACAGCTAATGATTTACTTTCACACAGGGACAACACAGGGACTCTAAGAGGGACAACAAAAGAGTGGAATGGGGAAGGTCAGAGCACTACGACTAGGGAGATTATTCAGAGATGGCATGGGCACAGCATGGAGGAAGACTTTTTCACATTTACATCCATTTTATGACTTCTTTGCACTGCTAAGCTAGCATAAAGAGGCCTCATGTAAGTGAGTCAAACCTACATGAATGGATTTTAGCAGACACACATTTTGTAACAATTGTGGTAGAGTAGTTTAAAACAGTGGCTGAAATCTGTCATGATATTGTCATTGACAGCCTGGTTTAATATTGGCATAGGAAGCTGGTTGTCAAAAGCATTTCCTCTGGACATGTTTAAACCTACCACAACCATCAATTCACAACCAAACATCCTCCAGGGTGGCTGATGGCTGCTCCAAAACCATTAGCCTCATGAGGCTTCTGTTACCTTGGATGTTTTGTGGGAAAAAGAAGCAGAAGTCTGCTGAGTGTGGAAATGGGATATATTTCTGTATTTTCAAAACATCTGTTGACTTTATATATGCGGAGTAATTTCATTTCAAAATTGTCATATTTTTCAACATAGGACATCTGTGCTGGTAGACAGTTCTGTGGAGAGCAAACAAAGATGTAATTAAATGTACAATAAATATGCTCAGACATATAATACTTTTCAGTAGAGAAGCAAACATGCAGTGTAACTCTTTTTTCAGCTATTCTCTTTTTTTCAGGGAATGCTTTTTCTCCATTCGATAGTCTAGCAAGAGACCCATATATAGGTTATATGCCCCAAGCAATTCTGGGACTATGAAAGCTTTCAAACCATGTAAACAAGTTTGTTATCCAGGCCCTAGCTTCTAAATTCCCTTGGTACTTGATCTTTGCAGAGCAACTTCAATTCATAACATCAAGGCTCCCCACACACAGAGTGAAGCAGGTTTGGTACTTCACCTGGGAGTCACAAAAGCTCATATGCTGAAGTTACTCAGTAGGTTAGCATCAAAAAAGAGAGGTGTTGCAAGCTACACTCCTCTATCAAACCAGGAATCAGAGCTTGGAATTGCTGTGTGCACTTGGTTATCTTTGTGATGCAAGATGTTAACCTCTCATTTGCAATGGGTAACTTAAATTTTAACTAGATTGTATTTTGAGTTTGAAGGACATCTGCTCATGCTCCATCAAAGGCCCATGTTTCAGCTGTCACATAGTGCCTCAGGGAAGACACATGACAAGTGAGAGTGAGTACAGACTTATAAGAGACCTAGGCAAAACTGAGATTTCTTTTGCATCAACACTAGAGTTCTAGCTCTGCCCCACTATTATGGAAGAAGGAGGGGAACAGTGAATTAGGGAGAAGGTTCAGAGTATGAGGGAAATTGCTCTACAGAGAGAATGTAGAGCTACAGAGAACTTGGTTTATTGGTCTTGCTGTCACAAGCAATTACTAAGGTGATGCAGACTCTTCCACCAACAAAGAATATTGCCTGGTGCATTCCAACTTGTCCTTCTGTGGTGGCAGCTTGGGTTTCCAGGGCTCTGCTGTTGAAAAAGTAAATAGAAGTAATGGCTGGTTTTATATCATAGACACTGTCCACTTCTAATGGACATTTCAGTGAATCTCATCACAGTCTTTATTTGGACTCCTACAGTAATTTTGAAAATTGGTATCCTTATGTATTGAGAGATAGGGTTCACAAGGTCACTTGCCTTGTGCCTTTTAAATCCTCTTTTCTCCTTCTTTCCCTTCCCTCAGATTTTCACTAAATCTGAGAGATGACGCCTCAGTCTCTAAGGTAATTAAAGCTGCTTTCAGATCTTAATGTTGGAGCCCTGATCCAAATGAACACTAAATACAAACTCATACCTACAACTGAGGCCAATGGAAAAGGCATTAATTTGCCTGTTTTGCCTGAAAGACTCTGTCTGTTAGATCCTTCCAAACAGGGTCTTCATATATTCATTTACCATCCATGAAACTTATTGAGACCATGGGAATCTAGGGTTCAGAACTTTTCTTACTGTCCTTTCTCAAACATGCCTCCTTCCCCTCCTTTTAAAGTTCCTTTCTACCATGATAGGACAGTCAAAAAAGTAGGCAGATGTTTAGACTCATGCTGGTTATTTCCTTTTGTAGACCTGAAATATTAGCAGAATATTACCAGAAGTAAAGAAAACAGAAGTGCTCAACTTGTGGCTTGGTCTACAGTCCCTGGGCATGAAGGGTTCTTTTCCTCTATGAAACGGCTTTTGTTTTCTTTGTTTTCTGCTTTTGTTTTGTAGGTTGTTTGTTTTTTTTTTTAATCTGTTGTCACTATATTATTTCTTTCTTGTAAATACAATTGCCCTCTGGAAGTAGTGGGAAACAGCTGAAAAATTTAACAGGATCTTAGAGAGTGTTTTACAACTTCTTAAGAGAAGGAAGCATGGTGATTTAGATGCGGTATGAATAGCTGAGATAAGTGGTGTTTCTCAACTGAAGTACCTGCACAGCTACAAGTGTTTTGTTAACTTGTGCTATAAAGAAACCTTGCCACTGGTAGTCAGAGAAAGTTTGTCAAAAGTTATATTTACCTTGGCTAGAGAGTATAAATGTCAGAGTGTACTTTAAGTTTGCTGTTGCCACTGCATAAAAACGTTTACGTTCAAGATCTGTTCTATTATCTGCAGTTAGGCTCATCCTTGAAAATATATGTTAGTGTAGCTCTGTGGCATGCTGTATATCAGGTTTAATGATGATGAAAAAAATGCCCTTGATATAGCATTTGTTCCAATTTGCTTAGGTATCAAATCAGTTTGGAACCTTATGTTCCAGATTTGACATAAATATATCTGCAGATATTATAGAAATGATCCTGAACTTACAGTTCCCAGGAGTTGTTTGTGATGCAGCCTATTCCGCAAACAAAATCTGGCTATGAAGCATGATTTATTTGGTATAGCAAAGACTTCCATGCATCTTTCATTGTATTAAGCTATTCATTGATAATGTGAAACGTATTTTTGATTGCTACAAGGTACTCTGGTAGGTACTGTGCAAGGACTGAGGTTTATGGATTTATTATATTATCATGCAGCACATTTATTCTTGGCATAATATCTACTAATCATATATTATTTAAAAGACAAACATTTGTTTATGAGTGTGAAACAAGATACTGCTTTAGAAAAATGCATATAAATCTTTACAGGAATGATATTAGCTTTTGGTATAAAAAGGATTTCTTTTCATGCATTCTGGAGAAATGATGTTTATCAAGGATTACTAAAGTTGAAAAATCAACCCTTCAGACTGGTAGGAAATACCAGATGATGTATATGTTTCCAAAGAAGCATATACAATCTTTGTAATACATTTCAATAAACTGTGGTAGAATACGCTGATACATTGTGGGTAGTCTTCAGTTTGGAGTTTCTTTATTGAGATGGCAAAATGAGATGTTCAAAGAAAAATGGTAAGTCAAATTTTAAAACTCACCAGATACAAAAATATCCTGGAGTGACCTTCAGAGTCATCTCAGTGGTTACAAAAGCTGTCCATGGTTCTAGAGACCATGTCAAAATTAATCATATTCAATTTAAAAGTTTGAATGCTAACCATTTTTTTTTTTACACTTTTTCTTCATTTTCAGTAGAGAAAAAATGAACTGTTCAGTATAGGAAGAGGAAACTTGTTTTCTTAGCTCTACTGGAAATCTACTGGAAGGAACAAGCTAGTTTTGTAGACTGCTGTTGAGGAACCAAATTTGCCAGCAGTCTAATCCAAAACTGTATTACACAGACTCAGAAAAAACACTATCTTTACCTGTGTGTTTCTTCACCTGTCATGACACACTGAGACTTATTAATTCGTTTTTCAGTAACAGATGAATCAAAATTGATCAGAATAAGAGAACAGATTTCTAAAACATAAAAATTATTAATGAGAAAATATTTTCAGATATGTAAATAACTTCAAAAAAGAATGGAGTCCAGAATACCTTCTGCACGTAAGAATACATGTATCTGCCTATCTTTGGTGCCCACCAGAGTAATTAAGCAAATTAACTTCAAGTGCTGGAGATCTTATAATATGCTCTGTGGAAATAGTGATTTATGGGTAAAGTAGTAAACAAATTTCATATATACATCAAGGTGCTTTCCTGTTCTGACATTTCATGGTAGGCTGGAAACTGACTGTTGCAATGATAAGCTCATGAAGGCCACAGCACCCTCATGCAAATATATACCCTTCATGTAACTAAAATAGTAAAACTTGCTGTCTAGTACTTTAAGGATTTAGCATTAAGCATTTTTTGAAGTTTCAGCATATTATTAGTGGAAACTATTTTTGGCTTCACAACTTGTTCTTTAAAGCTTGTTAAAATGAAATCCTCTTTCCCTTCATGTCTAAAAATAAGCATAGGTAAACTCTGATTTTCTGAGTGTTGTGATGGATGAGTGAAATCCTCATAAAACCAGGGTTAGTTATAAGAAATCTCAGACTTCACACAATTTTTGGTACTAGGATTGCTACGAATTTTGAATGCCAAAGACATTCGGGGCTTAGCTGCATTTCCTTCCTTTACATGAATAGTAGTGTTTATTCTTTATAAGGTGAAATTATTGTGCTTTGTCCAGTGAGCTTTGCTCTGACAATAACTATTATAAAGAAGACCCAGGCATTTCCATCCACTCAGGGGGCACACAGTGCCTGAATAACAGGAAAATGTATGTGGCTTTGCTGCATGTAGTGGTTAGGGAGTAGCCAACAGAAATCTCATGCAGAGACGGAAGTGAGGGTCGTGTGTACTTAGAGCAGTGCTCTTAAGGTCTCTGTTTATCATTGCAGAGGGAATGAGGGCTTTAGAGACTGGGAGAAAATGTGGCAAATAAAGATCTACCAGTTAACCTCTTGACAGTGAGTGAGTATATGGGGAGCAGCTGCTATGCAGGGCTTAATCATAAGCCTCCAAAAGAGTGTAGTAGGTATGTTGAAAGCAGGCCGAAATTTTTGGAAGAATTCACAATCTAACAGGGGTGGATAGAAATGACTGTGAGAAGAACAACATCAAATGTGTTTGCTTGGCTTCTTCAATGGGTTACTGAATCTATAGATAAAGATGTGGCCATACATGCTGTTTACTGCATTTCTGATAAGCTTTTGCTGGTGTATCAAAAACAAACCAAACTGTAATATCACAGTGTAAAGCTTGCATACTTGAGTTGAAATGAAACATCTTTCTTCAGCAAAATGGGGATGAGAAGGTATAATAGGCAAGACATTTTGGCAAATCTGATTCAGGCTGTGGTAGAATCTACATTATTATAAACATCATAAAGTTTGCATAAATAAACATGCCGAGAAAAATCAGATTTTAAAGCATGTTTAATTATCTGGATAATCAGTTTGGCAGAACAAGTATGTGCAGGGTGCCAGTTATTACTGGAGTATATATATCTGTATATATTGGTAATCCAGAAAAATCTGGAGTGAATGCATTTTGGTGCATGCCTCCCTGTTTAATCAGTGTCTGTGATTAGGCATCAAATATTGGCTTGTAGGGTAAAATTGTGATCTTAATGAAATTAGTGGTGCCACGATTTAGCCTCAGACACAAAACCACCTACCTGTACTGGTAAACTACAACTCAGAAAGAATGTTTAAAACTTTTCTAAGTTTCTAAACAACTACCCTATGGACAAAAACTCTCCTTGATCACTCAGAAGGAAGGTTAACTTGTGCCCAGAGTGCAGATTTCTAGGAAGTGAAGGTTTCTGGTGTTTGAAAAAAAGCAACAGAAATTATACATAACTGAAAAGTAACAAAACAAAGGTCAAAAATAATTAGTGCATGACATGGAATTTTTGTAAAAAGAAGACCAAAGGAGCTTAAACAATGCTAGTGAGGAAGAAATCATCAATTGATAAAGAATGTTTTGAGGTCAGATATGAAAATAATATGTTAAGGAATAAAAACTAGTCTGGAATACCAGCCATGTACTGCTTTGAAATGTTCTCAATGTTGATACCGTTTTTCAGTACAAATCAAAGAATTAAATGAAAATGTGTTTCACACAGAGAAGACTTAGAGATTTCTTGAACATTCAGCATTTTCTGTTTAAGCAAAGAAACTGGGAAAAAAACAAGACTGGGTTAGACACCATTTGGAATACTTTCTCCCTTTATTACATTTCAAGGAATTCAGCTATTGCTGCTTGAGAAATTCTGAAAGTTTTAGTAATCCCGTAAAGTACATTTTGGTATCATTTCTCAAATTATACTTTTGGGAATTGATCAATGGAGAGAAATTTTAAGCTTCTGGCTCAGTAGTGACACCTTTTATGCTGCTGTAGAATATAGTGTCAGAAAAAAAGGAATGGATTTCCTAGCCTTGTTTTTGACACACCCACCTGTTGTTGGTGCCAGCTATTTGTGTTATCTAGGACTCCTTGAAGTCCTGGAGAAGGAATACATGTCTCATCAGAGAATCTAAAGCTGCTGGTGTATTAAGCAGTCAGAAACAAATAAAGATCCCCAGAGAAAACTGACAATTAACATTTATTTATACCCATGTATTTTTTTTATCTGTTTGTGTTTAGCATCTACGCAGAGATGATGAATAAAAATTTTCACAGTGTAATATTTTTGAGCTTTTGAACGTCTCTGTGCAGCAGAAAGAATATCTGTTCTTTATGGCCAAGATACATCAAGAACCCTGGAGGTATCACTATATCTACTGTTCATATTTAGAGAACAGAATACTAAAATGATGTATGAAATACTGAGATACTTGGAAATAAATTAAACTAAGTTCCCAGAACCAATAACCTGTGTGGTAATGCAAAAAGTAAAAGAAATCCATTTCAGTAAATATTGATACTATCAAGATTGCTTGTAAAGTGCTTTTTATAAATATAATGCAAAGTAGTAAGACATATCAACAGCTCTTTCAGAGTTTCATTCCTACTAAGGAATAAGCACAAGCGGAATAGAAAAATTCCTCTGCAGATACTTGATTTGGTGTACATGGAAAGTGCAGATAATTCCCTAAATGGCTGAGCAAGATACTGTGCAGGAAGGAGGAGGAGTAGTAAAATATCTCTTTGATGTTCATGACTTAATCCAGAATTGGCTTTGATTTGGTGCTTGAAGTGGCAAGACTAAGCCTATGACTTGCAGAATTACAAAATCTATACTATTACGGGACTGCAATAGAAAAAAGAAGTCAAACAGGTTGTTCTCCTCTCTGCTGGAAATCAAAATAGTTTAATTTACATTTTGTGCTTCTTTTGATTCAAACTTGTGAAAGTCACATGAAACTGGGCTCTAGAAGTGAATTTGTCATTGGACATAATTCTTGGATTTATTTCCAGATCAGGTACTTAAAAGTAAGTGTCTGCATGTCAGCTGGAAGTTTAAATTCACATTAAAATCAGCAGGGCTTGATTCAGTTTCTTAAACATCATTATCTAGTGCCATTTGAAACTCAGACTTTCCTACTGCAAGCTGTTGGTCCAGAAAAGCCTGGATTTCCTATGTCTTATGTCACATTTAGCACATTTGTGCATCTTAATAGCCAAAGGGACCAATTTTAGGCAACTGAATTGAGTCTGCAGCAAGTGCAGTTACTGGACCCTAAAGATACATTGAGCCAATCAGTCAGAAGATGCCTGGGCTCCATCGCCGATTTTTACTTGCTTTCCATTGACTACAATAGGACCTGGAACACTTAGTTTATATGGAGACACCTAAAAACATGCCTTTTAATTCCATGCTGAATTCTACTCTATGTGACTGGATCAGTGCATAGGGACTCAGTTCAGGTGCCCACACCAAGATGCCTACTGCCACTGGAGACACTGCAGGAATCTGTGATGTCAGTGTGGGTTTGGCAGAGATGGCACAGGACCTACATTGCATCCACACTTTTCTGGAGTGGCAGCTAGATGCAAGGCAGGCAATCCTAGGCTGTCCCAAAGGCAGCAAATACCTGTTTCTAGGCAAATAAATATTGTTTTATCTGTGAAGATCAGAACAAGAGGTTAGCAAGTACCTTAAAAATATTCTGTGTTGGGGAACCATAGGATTCCTCACTCTCTCATCTGTTCCAGAGCAGAGCCAGGTTATTAGGATGTTCCAATTCTGCTTTTAAAAAGAATCAGTTTTGTTGAAAGATTTAACTGACTTTCTGATGTATTTCTAAAGGAAGAAAATTAATGAGTGTACTTTATAAAAAAATAAGAGTACTTTATAAAGACACAGCATTTAAGTTCATACAGCAGATGACTCTGAAGGCAATCACTGTAACAGGATTTAGCTCCAGCTGAGGTCCGTAGCCAGAACAGTACAGGTGCAGTCAGTACCAGCCTCATAGCTGTGTTTGGAACAGTAGCACTCACGTCCTGCAAGGGATTCAGAATCACAGTTTTTCAAAAGGTGAGATCACTGAGAAAACAGTTGTTTTTATGGAATTTTCTGTTATTGTGTGCTTAAATCATTGCAAAAGCATGATTTTACTTTAATGAGATCCCAAGCAGAAGCGATTCTTAGGACCCTAGAGTGGCTTCAGATGTAGATATTCAAAACTAGTTACCCTGAAAGGCACCGGGATGTGGACACGTTTAAAATTCTGGAGCTGGCCAACTCCTAATGTCATTTTATATGCAATTAGTATTCATTAAGTGTATTTTTAACAACAAAGGATAACGATGATTTTTTTAAAAGGGATGTTGCTGATACTGAGGCTGTAGCTCATGATTATGACATCATTATATTAAAAAGTCAAACTTTGCTCTGTGTGTGATATAGACAAGTTTCAAAATGTGTCATCATCAGTTCCTTAAACTCCAGTCTTGATTATTTTGTACATGTATTAAAATTTGCTGCCTTGCCCCAGATCATCAAAGCTCCAAGACATATGCTGAAATAAGCATTAATACCATCTTATCTAGAATAATAAAAAAAAAAAATCAAAATTGGATAGTTTTAACCTTGCATGTAATAAAACCCAAAGTGTTACATTTGCAATGATGTTTCTACCGATGCCAAGATACAGTATTTTAATGTTATCAAGCTTAAGGAATGTGCAAAGTACATCCTCTTATCTTTCATTGCTAGGAGAAATGACACTGCCCTGAGATCTCAGAAGGTGATTGCAGGAGATCAAGTATGCAAAGACAGGCCAAGTTGAAAAGTCTTCAGAGGTCCCTGCTCTCAGTATGCAACTTTCAGATAAAATTGAGAGAAATTAAATCCAGTGCTTTCTGTGGAAATAAATCCAAATTTCATCTGATGGCAAGTTTCCTTTATTGAGTGGCTTTAGCAGCTTTCAGACCTTGGTTCAAGGAGAACTGAAATAATCTGTAAATTATGCTGTAGCTATTATGGCTATTTATTCATATGGTAAAAAGGCAACATTATTCTGTCAGTAGATCTCAGCATCCTAAAAGTCACATAGAAGACCTTGAAAAAGGGAATATATTTTCAGGAGGATTATTTCTCACTCTCCACAATAATCAATAGGTTAATTAATAGCCTATTTCAAAAAGTACAAAGATCCTATAATATTGATTGTTTTTGTAATTAAAACAAAGGAAATTCTAAATATCAAAAATTTTAGTGCAAATGGCTTCATTAACATGCTGCAGAGAACACACGCCTACATTGTTGATACCATTTTTCTTGTTTAATCCATGGCAGCTATGCAAACTGGCAGCACTTAAAGTGATTATGTCAAGATCTCACACAAGTTAGCTCACAGCCAAGGGCTGACATGTAGAGTCAATATGCCAGGGCTAATTATGTTGATGTCAAAAGTTACCTTTCTTTATGCATGTTAAATGTTTCACATAGATTAAAACATGTTTGTATACTGTGAATTTTACCTGAAAGATTGCACCAAAGGGTCAGCAATCTTTGATGCAATTTAATTACAATATTGTTGATTATGTGTGCCTTGTAATCTTCTATGATCAAAGTCAAGTGTGGAATTTGGAAAAAAAAGTATGTATTGTGACTTTTAATTATCATTTCTGCTGGATGATTATGCCTGGGAGGACTAGTACAGTCTGCATGTTAACCTTTGAAGGGAATGCTTCAACTCCGTCCATTGTATCTTGGTTCTAGTAGTTCACAAAGTGAACTATTTTGTCCTTTTCCCTTCTCCCTTCCCCTCTTCTCTTAGGAAGCTATTTAGGGTTTCTGGGGTTATAGGTATATAATATTCTCACAATATATATCTGTTTTATATGTAAAATATATATATTTTTGCTATAGTTTTGGCTGCTTGGTTTGTTTTTTTTTCTTCCCTCTCTGGGAAGCAGGCCTTTGTTGTCAAGTTTCGGAGACTTGGCGGGAAGCCAGCCCTAAACTTGCACAATTATCATACTTTTTTCTGTGAGATTTTGTGTGGTCCATGGCATGCACATATAAAGAGGAGCAGAGCTCCCATAGATACTCTTCCAGACTCCAGGTTCAGTCTTTTAACATTTGGTTATAGCAAAGGAATGTCAAGGGCTTTCAGCTCTCCATTCTGATAATCATAGTGTTCCCTTACTACTAATGAAAGGCATATTGATTTTTTTGCCGTTTTTAAAATCCTCTTTTATTTTCTGTTCAAATTTTAAAATGTGCACAATTACTTGGTACTACAGGTGTATGGCTTAACTTTTAGGAAAAGCATGGACACAAGTGCACCAAAGGATAAACTCCTGCCTCCATTTATCTGGTTTGCTTCAACCTTCCTCCAAACTGAACAACTTTTTGGCTTATCTGCCCAGAGGGACTATCTCTGGGCAAGATAGTTCATAACTTTTCCCTCCTCCTCTATTACCAGTATGTTTGCTATTTTATGCAAATTATAATAATAAGGAGAATTCGTATGAAAACACATCATGTCCCAAAAGTAGCCTTCAATTTTTCTTGATTATATTTTCATTGTGAGGTGGAAATGCAATTTCTGTAGATTTATATAGTGCAAAACTACTCATTTGTCCCCTTTTTCTTGCTATCTGCTCCTAGTCAAGTCAAAGTACTAATTTCTTCCAGGAAAACCTCTATCAGAGGTTGAAAACGTGCATGTCGCCCATGTCCTGTGCTTGTATTTTTTGTATACGTGGTGGAATGAGATGCATATAACTGTCAATTGTCATTCATACATTGAGTGTATGCAAGATAACTGATATTCTGGAAATAGAAATGGCTCTTTATCCAGTGTAAGATTATCAAACCAGATTAATGAACTATTTTTTTTCTTTCCATGACTGAGAAATCAACTTTTTATCCTCTTTTGATGGATAAATATGTTGTGGCACAGTTGAATTCTTTAATCCCTCTTTGCATTTCTCTCCCTCCAAGTATATTTCTTCAGTAATGACAGTTCACAGAAAAACTCTCCAGAGGGCTGTAAGATCTTGGCATCTGTATTTCTTTTTGGAAGCAAGTATTCTGAAGAGCTCTCCTTGTTGCCTAATGAACCAAAACCCCAAACCTTGTATTTCATTATGGTTATGATTCCTTAACCCACTAGAGTCTCTCATCAAAATGTGGTCTCATTAAGTGAAAGAGACACTGTGCACCACTCCATTAAAATTTGCTAAGCTAATTTGTTGTCTGACGTGAGATGAAATGAAATATAATTATTTCAGATGTGTTCCTAGTGGACTGTAGCATCCATCATAAGCTGGAAAAATATGTAAGATGGTTTGGTATCCTTAGTTCTGGAGGCCCAAATCTGAACGTGTATGTAAAGTAATGAATACAGAGAGGCATGGTCTTCTTTTGTGTGAGGAAAATGGGAACTCTGTGTTATGGTTCAGATTCAGCCAGTGACTTCTGTTGCTTTAAAAATAATTCGTTGCAGCTTACATTATGCCCATTGTTTGCACATATATCCAGGAGGTGAGGGAGCAGGGAACCTTTCTTCAGATACATGCCCCTCTTTACAGACCCTGGGCATGAGTGCAGGCTCTACCTTCTTCCATGTGAAGGGACTGTTCTTTGCAGTGTCAACTGGGAGATGTACAGAATGATTCCTGTGCTTTTGCAAATAGAAAGATCAGGTGAGCTGCAACATGCTTTGAGATTGTAAACAATGTATTTGCCCCAAGGAGGCTGAGATAAAAGTTAAAGGTTGGGAAGGGGAAGAAAATATTTACTATACAGTGGTGTACGAGCTTTGGGAATCTGTTATTGACGGAAAATCCGACAAAGATCAGATTTACAAACAGAAATCAAGGCTTTGAGTATGCAATTAAGTACCTAATTTCAAAGCAGAATGTCTGTAACTGGGGCATGTAAGCTTAACTAATAAGTGGGTGTTCAGCTTCCTATCTACATATAAGCTGTCTGAACATATACCTGTTGTACCTGAACATGCAAATAAATCTTACTGTTCTAGACCCCTATTTCATGAAAAACAAGTATGGCTTTGCATTTCTGTAAACTTCAAATATTCCTTGAAATTTGATTTATTTGAACAGGATTCTGAAAAGAAATCTTGCAAATCTTTGTGAATTTCTAGATGCACTAATGATAATGATTGAAAGGGCACGATAAGATGAGATCTTTATACTCAACTCCTTTTCTTCCTCATCTGGGAAGGTGATACATGAGCATCCCCCACAATCGTTAACATTTTTGATTGAAGGCTTCCATACTTGTGAATCAATAGGTTGGTTCTATTGTCTGTGTTGTGCATACTATCAGTATGATAGGGAAGATCACAAGACAGAATATGAGGGAAAAGTATGGAAAATTAGCAAGGTGTGTGGTATTAAACCATTTCCTTTGGATTGTATCTTGTTAGAAGTCAGGAAAACACACTGGACCTCTCTCTCAAGAGTGTTCATGTTGAGTCAGGCATCATATGGGTCATTGAATACTTGAATAATTCTTGAACATTTCAGTCTATTTAATTCCTCAAATGCCACTTTAAACATTGTGTCCAAGATTGATATGGCTGCATATTGAGTTCTTTTGGGTTTTTTCTCACTCTGAGAATTAATTTGACTTTTCCTGTGACTGGGAACAGTAGTCTTGTTTGGTTTAAACTCAAAGATTTGCAGCAAAAAGAGGAAACTAGAGAAAGAGTAATGATTTGTAGAAAGCTACAGGAGGTCTGAGACCCAAATCCAAATGTAACATTGCTTACAATTACATAAATAGTCCTCCCATGCATTTATCCCAGCTGTAACCAATAACTAATAACAAATTATAGGGCCCAATGTGATTTATATACAGAGGTTTCTATACAAGACTTTGTGTGAATAAAAATGGCTATTATTTCTTTTTCTATCCAAAGAAAGGAAACAATCAAATTTTTGTAGAGAGTATAATTTTCTTCCATTTAGTTTTAAATGGCATTACCACAGCAATCAGATTTTGAGGTGAAGGATAAATACTTCTGGACCTGCATCTGTAGCTGTACAAAACACTAGACAATAAATAGAACAGCTCACTTGCCTTTGTATTCCAAAGGGCATTAACATTTTGCTGTATAGGCGGATAGTTTATCAAACTGTTTTGCCTCTAAGTGACCTACTCTGTTATTTTTAAACTATGTTAAGTAATTTCTGAATATTTAAAAAATAAATAAACATTAAGATTTTATCATTATTTAGCTGATATCACAGCTAATTGATGATTGCTTCTGATGGTCCTGTACCTTCCACGGGTGAAATTTCAGACATTATTGTAAATGTGTAACAGTATGGAGAAAAAAGTCTAGCTCTGTCAGAAGAAAAGGATATGTAATAGCATTAATTCTTAAACTGCATTTACACAGTGAAACCAGTGTCCTGTAATTATAAAAGGCAGGAACAATTGACGTGACAAAGACAACCCCATGCAGTCATCTCCAGTGATTAGAAAAAAGGGAACCAAATAAATAAGGGCAACAATCCAATTCTCAGCCATGGAGGAAACGTCTGCCTGTGTGTGGCCTGGCAGGCGAGGGGACAGCAAGGGCAGGTAAGCAGAGCACTGATGGGTGCCACAGGTGGGGTGGGCAGGTAACAAAGGGAGAGGATGGGAAGGTCCGGGTACAGAGGCTGGCTTCAGCAGCCTCACACTGCCCCACTGTAAGTTTCAGACTCTGAATGCTGCATTGTAGTCTTCTTTTGTCTCGATCTGTAGTCAGAAGAAAGATTTCCTTTTTAATCAGGGCATGCTGCAGAAGCCAAGAGGAGATTATGGCTTCTGGTTCATGATTTTTATTTTCCATTAAAAAAGGCTATCTTGTTACTTTCTCATTCTAGGTCAGAGCATGTATACAGCATCTCACATGTCAAGTGGCTATAATTATCCTTCTAAATTAGAGTGATTAGAAATACAGCAAGTAAGGTTAAATCTTTGGGCTGCTACTCAGGTTTTCCTGGTCTTTCATTGGACAGATTCTTCTGACTGCGGTGAGAACTTGCCTGAGAAAAAAATAAAAAGAGCCTTTGGTTATAGCTTTAATTACAGAATTGAGCTACAGGAGAAATCAATGTCACATTCATTTAAATTTGCCATATTGTAGCATGCAATAGCATGCTACAGGCCTCACTAAACCAGTGCCCTGCCTTTGTTAGCAGTACACATCTGAGGTGATATTGCTGATTTTTTCACTGTTTCCTTACAGGTGGATTGCTACAGTTCCAAGTAACTGCAAGATGTGGCAGCAGCTGCTGCTGTTATGGATAAATTGTGCAGACACTTTGACTAGGACACACTGAGGTGCCTTTGAGGTAGTGAAATAAGAGGATTTAAAGGCAAAGCCCTAGATAGAATGATGTATGAAGTGCTCAGCCTGCCTGGTTGTGAATGGTTGTGTTAAATTGATAACTGTGCTATCATATATTCACAGTAATGTCTTACTGAAGGCAACACTGCATGTTTTGAAAGGTTTGAATAAACATTGTATGGCTGCACCCCACTCAAACAGACCTTAGGGCAGTATCTCGCTTGCATCCCATTTTGGGGAAAGGACAAATTTTTTTATTTTTTAAGGGGACAACATGCTCCTAGTGATGTGCCTGTTCTGTGAGGTCTCTCCTCTTCCCCTCTAGCGCTTTGTTTTCTGGGAAAACCTGAGTTTGCTGCCCTTTCTTTTTCTCCTACAAGTGGGGTTAAATACAAGGAAGGCTTGCTCTCCTCTTTATTGCCTTGTACACACAGAGCTGTATCATATTGTCTCACTTCAACTTTCAGATTTTGTTATGGGCTTTTGCTGCCCTTTTCCTTTTCTATCACTTGCAAGAGGATGTTTTTTCCTCTGGTTTTATGGGTTTGGATCTGAGGGGAAAAACCAATAAAACATTGAAATAAAAACACAGTGAAAAGGAAAGAAGCAACCACACACAGAGCCCAAGGATGTTGTCTCTTTTGCTTGTTATGTACTTGAAAAGGCCTTTACACTTCTGCGCAAGAGAGAATGATTACTTTTGAAGGTATATTAAAGGATATTCACAAAAATTCTTTGTGAGTATCAGTGAATGATAATTTACATTTATAGTAGTCAATGACAGGAAAAAAATTGACGTAGAAACAACTTTTGAGCTATGAAAAGGCAGTGCAGTACGAAAACATACTGTCGCTCTGTTTCAGGGGATAAGCAAGGAGGAAGGAACTAATCACATTGAAAAGGCAAATGTTAGGATTAACAATTAGAAAAGAGGATGGTGTCATTTTGCTAGAATACCCAACAGGCTGGTTTGCACTTGGTAAAGCAAAATCTTGTGCTGATATTGTCACATTGTTTTTAGCTGACATTTGAAAGTATGCATCTGTGATAAACATGTAGGGGAAATAACCTGTATTGAGATGACAGGAGATATGATTAGATCATGAGCAATCCAGATCCCTCAGCAGAGAGACAATATTCAGACCAGACTAAGATGAAACTAGACAGGTTGTGAAGAGATTAAGGTTTGCATGACATAAAGCTGGGAGCTGGTCGCACACCATGATACGGGCTTATAAAGCAGGCTTTCCTCCCTCCATCCAGGAACCTTCAAATCACTCACCCTGAAAGGAGGTGATTGCTGAGAATTTAGGCAGGGTGCCTGGCATGCCTCTGAGCTTGTGGCTGACAAGTGGCAGAGCAGAACACTGATGTTACAGCACACAGTGGTAGAATGAGACCTGGTGGGCTTGAACTTACAGCGGACTACTGAAAACCCATAAACACTCAGGATATCCTATTCTGATGGTACAAATCGACCTGGCTTATACACTAATATAGAAAGTTTGCCTTGGAGGCATGACAAAATGTTCTCGATCCTCCTGCTTTGCACACACATCAACGATGTTCTGCTGAGTTACTGGGTCTGTAGTCTTCATCATTATCTGTGACGCAAGGTACTAAAATGTTGTTGTCAGTATTTCTTTGTCATCCTGAATTTAAACATCATCTAATATCTCCCTGTTTTTTTTTCTTTCAATTACACTGCATGGAGTGTTTTCACAAGAATTTTAAAAAAATCATCAATATCCATTTTTTGCAGAAGAAAAAGAGTTCTACAGTCCTTAGTTTTGTACCCCCTCTTTACGTGGCTGAAATTTCAAATTGATGTCAGATTTTTGCAGAAGCAGTTTGATAGAAACATGGGATATTTATTTACTTGTTTCTCAACTGGTAGAGTTGTTTTCAACAAAAAATTCCCGAATTTCTATCGCTATTTAAATTTTAATATTCAAGTCCAAAAGGTCTGCAAGAGAAAAGGTATTCCATTCAGTTGGATTAAAGATACTTCAGATAGTGAGTAGATTTTCAGATGATATATTTATAATCATAGCAGTCTTTTCTCTCTACAATTAC
The DNA here is from genome assembly GCF_001604755.1 of Lepidothrix coronata. NCBI lineage: Eukaryota > Metazoa > Chordata > Aves > Passeriformes > Pipridae > Lepidothrix > Lepidothrix coronata. The sequence goes on from NW_016690242.1 coordinate 4,545,657, forward strand.
TAGGTAAAAATGCTTTTTAAATTTAGGGTCCTGTGCTATATTTCAGTTGTCACAACTCCTTACTGCCATCTCCAGATGTCTCAATAATTGGAAATAGAGTAGGGATTTCACATCATTCCTACAGGGGACACAGATGAAAGGATCAAGGCTGAAGGGATAACACATGAAAAGAAGCAGAAGGAATTATTGTTGCTAAGTCCAACAAGCATTCAGAGCAGGGTGTCAGAATGGATTGACTTCAATAAAAAAAAAATGCCCTAGTAACAACTGAGTTAAATGTATGAATAAGAACCTCAGGAACTGGACTATTGTTTGATATTTCCACAATCACTTTACATGTCAGTCAGCATTAGTGACTGTCTGGGAAGCTGACAATGAAATAGTTTGGTAGTTAAGTATTGGCAATGGACCGATTAGCCTTGTTTTGAAGGATCATTTGGGGTGTAGATTACTGTCTTTATCCTTGGCTTGTTGACTGCTATGTTCTACTATTTCTCAAACTTGTTGCAATCCATTTTAAAGTCTACTTTGAATTTAAAAACACTGTGATAGTGTCACCCTCCCTAAAAGCTCTTCAGCATGCTTTGTCCTCATACATAACTTATATAATGATGAATGGAAAATATCAGTAGTACTGGATGTAGCCTCTGAATATATTTTTGTAGGTCTAACAGCATGTTCAGACTTCTACTGTAGCTGATAGAATCTGAAATTATTGAAAACTCACTCTTGGATACTATGTTTCTTAACCCAAGTTAATTCTTTATGAACTGCACTCCAGGAGCAGGCAAGTCAGTAGGTGACATGGAATATTTTGCTTTTTATAAGTGTGAATATGTAACCATAGGGTCTGTAGCTTAATGCAGTTGTGTTCTGAAAAGTGACAATGCAAAAATATTTCTTTTATAAACTTGTTCCCACTCTGCATGAACTATAGATTTATTTATAAAAATGACATTAAAAGAAGGTGCTCTTTCCTAAAGGCAAAAGACAAAGCTTGAAATAGGACAAGTTATATGTATTTCCCTGGCACTGGGGTTTCCCTAAACTTAAATCAGGTTTGCCAAAGTGTTAGCATCTTACAAAGTTGAATCTTGACTGTGTATAGTTTCAATCCCTTTCTCTCACCAGCACTACAGCAACCTTTCCTTATATCAGAGACCACGTTGGACCTTGGCTTCCCAACCTACTCTCGGTCAAGAGGTGGACCCAGGGTGCAGAGTGGTAACCGTGTACCACCAGTACCGGTCTTGGCAGCACCATTTTTTGACCTCTTCTGCCTTACATGCTGTTCCCTGAAGACAGCATCCACCCTTGCCTTTATCATTAGACATAAACAACTGAATAATCTCTCTGGTTTGTAGGAGGCCTTGTGCCATCCTTCTGGCAAAGAGAAGGGATGTAGCTGAAGTCCAGATAGTGGCTGGGTGCTGCAACTGGAACTTTAGTCTGGGAGCGGTAAGGAGTGTTAGTTACAGCAAGAACAGACCTTTCACTTCAGGCTTCCAGATTAAAGAACTGCAAAGGGAATTTAGCTGCACTTTTGTTGTCATATCACAGGTTTTCATGGAGCTCACCATGATGGAGCACTTAAGATGCTGTCATGAAACAGAGTGCATTAGCTGTGGAAATAAGAGAGCTCTGCTGCCAAAGATCATTGCTGTTGAACTTCGAAGAAGCAACAGGCAATACAATGCCCAGCCAGCTAGTAGTTTAACTCTGAATTATAGTACATCTGTCAGCAGATGATTTCTATTACTAGCAGGAATCAAGAAAAAATAAAAACACTCCCCATCATCAAAACATACTGTTCAGTAGACCTTGTGAATTTAGCCATAAGCACAAGTTCTTCACTCATAGAAAACTTAGTTACATGGGACAAAAGGTATAGCTGGATAATTTGGCAGACCATTAAATAAAGTCTCATTTATGCCTTCCTCTTCTTCTTTTCATGCCAGGCGGGTCAATTCACAGATGTGAAATATCTTTTCAGAAGTCACTTATAATCTATTTCCTTCCTTTTCCTGACCATGGTCACATTCATGCTTTGATGCTATTTGCCATCCACAAATGGATGTTAATTAGGTAATGATACAAAACTTAAAGGCTTGCAGTATGGAAGAGGCTCCTCTGGTTTTCCGCTTTATCTGTCTGTCTCTTCCACTTACACCTTTTAATACTTTCTGGAGGAGGTGACGGGACTTGAATGTTTAGTTGACACAACTAAAAGTACTGTAGCGAAATAAGGACACCTATTGGAAGCTTCCTGTCTTGGTCATGTTTTACATGTTGCATCCACACAGGTCTGAAAAGCCAAAAACCTTTTCAAACTGTGTTTTAAAGGTCCCTGTACTATTTCAGACATTGTCAGATGCTACTTTGGTTTGGTTCATATAGATGGTAGACCTTCAGTAAGACTTCAACTTTGGATGTAATTGGAGGAGACAAAATTTCAACAGATTTCAATAGCTTCTTGGTAGTTTGTGTCTTTACAAGTTTTTTCTGCTTGTTTAGTATGCTGACAAAACCAGTATGGATTCTGGCATGAGGAAAAAACCCTTTATTTTCTTTGAAACCTCAGAAAAAATCCGAGGTGGATGTCCTTGAGCAGTATGAGAACTAAGAGGAAGTTTAGCAAGCAAATGGGGTGGAATATGCTTTTTAAATATTCTTGGCATTTCAAAATACTTCAAAATGAGTGGGGATGGACCTAAGTTTCTCAGGTTCACATTATGAAGATGTCTTAGCAAACAAAGGACTCTAAAACACTCATGTTTCAGTATATTATCTCTTTCCTTTCCCTATCAAATCTGGCATTGTTATGAAAGTCACACATCTACATTTTAATCGTTATTCCAGTGTTGTTCTCTCACATCAGATGAACTCTTCTTTTGTCTTGCAATGTGTCAAATATAGCTTAGAGAGTTTAAAATTAAATTAAAAGTGAATCTGTTTTCATTGATACTTATGTTGCTGGTTTTAGAGGCAGCAAAGAAAGTAGAAAAAACGTAGTGAAAAATATGTATGCCTTTAATAGTCATTATTTTTTATAGTGCAAGAGGTGTTTAGTGAATAGTCCATGTGAAGATGTGGTTTTCATTTCTTAAAATCTAAAACTTGGATAATTTGCAACTGTTGCAGGTAGTTTCTGAGGCAAATGCTGTCTAGACCAAGTGAACTGGCATATTTACATAATAGAGTTGTTCTGAGAGCACTGCTGCAAGGCCAACTTTACATACACCTATCACAGAAAATCCCAATTAAGATTTTGCAATCTCTGAGGAAAGGGGAACACAGGAGCTTCCTGCCCCAAGGCCCCTGCAAGTCAGGGCTGGAAGGAAAGACTGGACAGAGCCCAGGTACCATGTGAGCTCTGCTTTCCATGTGAGCAAGCAGCTCTGGAGAAAGGATAGGGGCGATGAGGTATCCCACAGGAAGCCCTACAGAACACCAGGCAGGTGGGCTCTTCAGTGCATCCCCCAGGTGGACCACCCTCTGTGAGAAACTTGGCTGAAATGACTGAAATGAGGTCAGTCTCTCATTTTTGCACATTCTCTGGTTCCACCTGGCAATTTACTTTGTTATTTTAGCTACATCTCCAACAGAGAGGGAGGCTACTCTCTCATTGCTTGAATATGGGAGGTAAGAAAGAGGCTGGACACCTCTCCCATCCATATCTCTCTGGGCACTTTTCTTAACCCCACAATGCCTGTTTTATTTCACCAGCCCATGTACCACAGACCTATTTGTTACGGGGGAGAGACAGATCTCTTGATCTGCAAAAACATTCACTGGTGCTCTGATAAACAGATTGCATTTCAAATGAACTTGAAACATGAGAAGATGACAGTTCGGGAAATGTAAAATTGAAATATGAATGGGTTACATGCTACTGTATGTGTGGGGGAGGAAAACGTGATAACTGAGCAGTTTAAATAGCAGGGTTCCCCTCTGTTTCTTTTCTTCCTAGTGCTTGTGGTAAATTATGGGCTTAGTACTCAGACTCCAGTGCATATTTTACCACCTTGTTTCATAAGTCTGAATACAGCATTTAGTGGGAGGACAGCCTGTAATTATGTTGTAAGTTATCAAACAAACTGCAGATGTATAAATGTGAGGGTAGGCTTAACTACTTTGTTTTGAAAGGGAACTTTAATATTAAACAAATGTGTACTTATTGAAAATGGCAGTGTTGAAAGCCTGCATTGTGAGTCTGACTTAATAAACCTAATCTTTCCCTAAAGCTCCATATATTATGAAGAAGTAATAAGATATCTTGACTAACTAAAATATTTTCTTTCATCTTTGAAAAAGGAACCCACTTCTAAAAGTAATTAATTGGCTGATTTAAAGCATCCCTTGTACATGAGCAGATTTTTAATGTTACCTGTACAGATACGATAGGTTGCAATAATGAGACATGTGCATGAACAACAGCTAGTTAAAATGCATAATTTAAATGTTTGTGTGCATTTATAGAAAGGAAAAGTAATATTTCCTGGCATCCATGTTTAGAAATCCTCCCTGTAAAAATCAAACTTTGACAAACAGAGTTAGATATGAACAAATCTTCAACAAAAATTACAGCTGAACCTAGGGCAAATATTTAACATTTCTCATGAGCTGTGCTTTATATTTCTTCACTTTTTACCGCCTTCTCTTTTCCTTTTTTTTTTTTTTTCCCTTCATCCAGGACAGAGCAGGAATGGGGAAGTATCACAGGAAATGCATAATTTTTAGAATAATTCTAATCTATCTTAAAGCTGATGTGCCCTGAATATTATTGTTCAGCCCACTTCTGTAGGTACAGTAGGTTTGAAACATTCATTCACAGACCAGTTGAGCATGGGGATATATTCTATAAGCCAATATGAGCTACTTTCATACCTTTTCACAGTTTTCCTGCTTTTTACTGCTAAATAAGAACAAGCTGCTGGTATAAGTACTGTACAGGAAAATGTGCTACAAGGATGAAGGTTGTGTCAGTTGCACCACAAAGTAGTTAGTTTAAGTGGATGAGAATGAAGAGTTAGACAAAGATGATCTCTTCTGATTACCTGAATAATGATAATGAAAAGTACAGACATTTAAAACTTTTTTTGTATGGAGAAATATGCATTTATTATCAGCTGGGTCTCAGCATGAACTATCCTGGGTTGGTGATCTGGCTTTTAAACCCAGGTCATTACTGTTCCAGTGGATTTGGTAGTAATTGGCTATGCGTATTTAAGAAGCAAGGAAGCAGAAGACACTTGTGAAGATAAGCAGTGAAGGAGCACTGTGTTGCTGTCAGCACTGAAGAACAGAAGAAAGGAATGAGAGAGGAAAGGAGGGAAGCCAGGAAACGGGAGTCTCATAATTCACTTGGGTCTCGGTGGGGAGACTGTCCAGAGACCAGGGGTGGTGACAGATGGACACAGGGAGTCCATTCACTATTTGTACTTGAGGTATTTGCTTTCTGTTGCAGTTTGACCTTTCATCTGAATATGTCAACTCACCTGCTGTGGAACCAGCATCCAGTGCTTACATGGTCCATAAAGATATGGATATTTTTTGCTTGATCAGGCACTTCATATATTATGTAATACATAAGGTGTAAAAATTCTCATTACAGCCATCTGCAATTTTTTGCAAAGGTTAATGCCTTTAAAGGAATTTTCTTTTTTTGATTAATCCATCCTCCATCCAACGATGATTACAATTTCTTGATGGAACATTTCGAATACTGTTAAATGGCCATGATAAACCATGATAAAGTGCTCTCATATTTTCTTCTTTTTCTGTTAGATAAGAGAGATTTACTAAGAACCTGGTTAAGTAGAGCACTGATGAGTGGCTGTATTAATCGTTTACAATAGCAAAGAGTTAAGAACTTGCTGCAGTAGGAATAACAAGTTATAGGGAGAATGGTTGAATTGCTTAACACTTCTACTAAAAACTATTTCTATAAACTGGCCCTTTCTCAAGAGACCAAACAACTGCTCTCAAGAGATCAAGTAACTACTTTATTCTTGCTGAATTCGGCAAAAAATGTATTTTAATAGACATACCTGATTGCTCTCCTGGTTAGACTAAGTTTCACCTTCAGTACCTGCAGCTATGGGAGAACACAGTAGGTTTTCCAACTACACCAGAAAACTTTTCTATGAAGGTCTCAAACTTTCTCAAAAAACTTTGAAAATTCCCATTTCTAGTGGGTGAGAGTGATAGCCCAGAAAACATATTTCAAGGTATGGTGTAATGGAGAAGAAAGAGCACTTGGCCCTGTGCTGTGTGCGTGTTAAAGACAGAGTGTGTAGCAAAGCATGAGATAGCAGAAATCCCAGCATGTAAGATCTGATTCTGGTGTAATTTGTGTTACATGCCCACAACGAGTCTTTTAGGTCTTGGGCTGAATTTGAGGGGCTGATAGATTCAGAGACAATAACCATTAAATTTCTATAAATAAATCCAGCTGATAGGTTTTTGATATAACAAAAGAACAAAACAGAAAAAAAAATTCATTTTAAAAACTATGTCATAATAATTTTGTACTTAATTATGCTTATTCAGTTAGTTCCTATGTAATTTAATAATAAAGCTTCAACAGTTATATTCAGGCTTTGTATTGAGTCCTGGGGACCTGGTCTTGATCCTATGTGCTTTATTGATCAAAAGTCATAAAATTCATCTGATCAACAGGCAGAGCTGGTGTCTATGTTCTTAATCTATCCAAATTGCAAGATAATGGGATTTGCATTAAAACTCAAAGGAAAGTCTAAGCTAACTGTCATTATGTCAGTAGTCTTAGAATATGCATTTTGAGTGTTATGATTCAGGTGATAGCTGTTAAAGTTATAAAGCTTTTGTAGCTTTTAGGTCTGAGCCCTCTGCTTCAGTAAGTTTTTGTAATGGACTCAAAGGTAGGTATTCTGATTGCCTGGGATCCTGTGTAAGAGTCTGTAGATAAAGTCTGTTGCTTATGAAAATGTGCTACTGTTAAAGAGATCTACTGTGCATTAGTATTTGTACTTTGACTAAAAGCAGAGACCTCAGCCCTGGAACCTTTGTGTTAAGTGCTGTTCGTGAATATGACACGACACAAATTTTTTTTCAAGTTACCTTGTGATTAAAACACCTGGTTTAGCAGGAAAACTCTTTAATACTTTTAAAAGAGGGCATAAAATGTTACAAATTTTCATGACAGAAAACATTTTAATAACCTCCTTGAAATAGCATTTTATTTTATTGGCATTTGTGCAATAATTTGGAAGAAGTTAAAAGTACTACTGTATCCTTTGTTTCCCTAATAGCATGCATTTATTGTGCTTTTATGTTTTTATTTATGAAGATTTGGTGAAATGAGGAGGAGGACTACAGAAAGTAGGACTAGGGAAACTAGGAATTATTTTTTTGCCCAGAATACAAATTGAGGACCAAAATGTATTACAAATATGAATTCATCAGTGAAAATCTAATTGGATCAGGATGTCTCTGAATGCTTGAGACTGGATTTAGTTGCTCTGTTTACATGTATTTCTAGCTGTGTAGATACTGAGACACAGAGGAGGAAATTTACAATCCATGAATCTATCAACAGAGACAACAGTTACGCTGATATTTTAACCTCTTTCCCAGTAATTGTGGTGATATTTCCCATATGGCCAAATTTCAGTACGACACTTCTAGTAGTAAAAGTCATCCACATATGTCCAAAATCTCTATAGGTAATAGAACAGTAACATGCAGATGCAAACACGGACACAAACAGAGTGTCTCTTTAACATCATAAAGAAGAAAACTTGATGAACATATCAAATGTGTTCCTCAGAAAAACGTATTCCTCTCCTGAGGAGAATAGAAAAAAAGAGAGAAGGCTAGCTGAATGAAGAGTTTTGGAGAGGTATTTGTGCTACAGCATGAAGAGGCAATATTTATTATTAATCTATGCCACAATATCTGTAAGTATCTTGAAGCAAGCTGTAAGTGTGACAGTCTGATGGAGTCTGTGCTTTGTAGCATCCACCAGCATTGTTGTTCTTCAAGAGGCAGGGAGAGATATATTGAAGAAATTATAATTGGAGAATCTGTCTCTATGGGCCAGGAGAGTCTAATTCCACTCAGAGGTCTGCAGGGCACAGCAACCCGTGTATTGAAAACTGCTACTGATGCACCAAATAAGCATTTTTTAAAGTTAAAAGTGTGTAGGGAAAAGAAAAAGATGTCAGTCACTGTGATGACTCGGCAGCCACCCAACAACCAGTAACTAGAAATGTGTGGATCAGCATTTGAGCGAAGTTTGTGAAATGAAGTTTTATTGGCTCTTCAGAGAAATTACTCTTGCCACAATACTTTTCTTATTTATTTTTCTTGAGAAACTCAGTACTTTGTATCAGATCCAAAAAGAAATTGAACGCACAATCTTCTTTAGCTGATTGACAGGGGCTTTGAAATCATAATGTCCCTCGCATACAGTACTGTTCCTGTTGCAACTGGTTACTAGAAACAGTTCTCTAGTGCGAGTGTCTTTCTTGCTTCTCAGTATCATTGCACAGAGACAGATTATGTAGTCTACAGACCTCATTTTATGTTAACTTAATGTAAAATTCAATTGGAATTTACTAGAAATTTGGTCTTGATGCTACCTCTCTGAAATCGTAGAAAGGTTTGCTATCGTTTTAGTTCCTTCAGGTGCTAGAGATCTTCAGATTTTAGTATGAAGCAATTATACCATTCATATGTACAAAATCTGACAGGAGATTCTGTCAGCTTTATGAAAATCTACTAGAAGGAACACAAAATGTCTCTGAATTTCTGCAGTTACGCAATACAAATTTGTATATTACAAAGTTCTTCTGTTTCAAAGGAATTCAGGTAAAAGTCTGGGCAAGAAACTGGCAGTGGTGGTAAATGTTGGAAAATTTTCCAATCTACTTCTTTCTCTGTACAGCCTATGATAGAATCACAGAATCACAGAATGGTTTGGGTTGGAAGGAACCCTAAAGATCATCTACAAGTTAACCCCCAACATGAGCTGGGATGCCACTCACTAGATTAGGTTGCTCAGAGCCACAACCAATTATGTTGGTCTTATGTTCCTTCTTCTCCAAGACTGCATGAAGTTCTAAAGTTTGTGAACAGGTCACAGTTAGTAATAATTTGAACTCAATGAACATATTTTTCCATTTATAAAAATGTTCAATATAATGCTGTCCCATGCTTATCGTTCCTTCATATCCTAGAATGATCAATTAAAAATATAATCTTCACATTCTGGAAAATCCTTTGTAGGAATATCATGTTGGCTGTGAGACTGTTATGTCTGACCAATTAGTCAATTATAATTGATTTGGGAATTGGCATTCTGCACACATTTTTGTCTGTACAACTTCTGTTCTTGATGACTTACAGAAGCAAAGCACAAAAAACTAAAAGCAAAATTATATAAAAAATCAAAAGCAAATGAATAATTTTGTGTATATCTGTCTGCATCCATCCAAATGATCCTGTGAGACATAAGGCAAAACCAATTTCAGGTTTTTAAAAATCTGAAGAGGGTCTTCATAATCAGGGAGATTTGTGTGCCATGTGCTATTACTCAGATTGTGTGTGTCTTGAGTTTTGAATTTTTTGTGGGTGTAGGAAGGCCACAGAACTTAATACTTGATCAAAAACTCGATCAAATACTAATCCCCTCTCTGTTTTTAGTTTTGTCCAGCAAATTCTATATGATTTGCATGATTTTTACTGACATTTGCTTTTCTCACTCTTCGGCTTTTTTAAAATTCCACCTTGTGGAATTCCATTTTACACAACAACATGTGCTGTACATTCAGTTCTGTGGAGTGCTCTCAAACCATACCAACCCTATATGATCCCCAGCACCATTCCTGAAGCCATCAGCACCTTGCTGTATTAGGTGCTTGTGGTCTAACAGGCAAGTTGTGTTTTAAAAGAAGAGAAAAGTGCCTCATAAAAACAAACACATTTGATCTTTTCAACTATTTTTAGTTTGTGTCAATCTTCTATGGCCCTAGGCAACATAGGCAAAATGCCAACCCTGGCAATCTTTTCTGACACTCTAATACGCCAAGTTCTGGCAGCAGCACATTTTTATCAGAATTGTTTTCCAGCCTCAGTAAACTGCTTCAAATGCTGGTGTGCTTGTTATGGATATGACATCCGTAGAGACCACGATGATTGCAATCAAAAAGTAGTGGAGAAAATAGAAAGAGTTAGTGTCAGTTCTGATTCTCACTATCCCTTTCATCATGACAATAAATTAATATGGCTCAGCTTGTGCTCTCGTAAGCCTTTTCCATAAGAACAAGGTATTAGAATATTAGAATTCCATTGCTTAACATTCACAGTGAAATATTCTAGTGCTACAAATGTAGTGGAAGTGTAGTATGAAATGCAAAAAAGTATGTGTGTGCAATGTCATGATAAGAATGTACATGTTCAGGGGAGTCAAGGAATTCAAAGTGAAGATTCTCACAGGAATTTTAACTTAGTCGTCTTTCACCTTGCAGAGAGTTTTCTAACACTTCCTTTGGCAGATATTTCTAGGTCTATGTGCAGTGTGGATGTTGCATTTGTCATGGGAATCATAAGTTTTAATTTCTTGATGTTTTGGCAAGTGTGAATTTCTTAACCAAATGTCACAAAAATATTATTTTTAAAGGATGCTTTTCCTTTCCTTTTTTTTTTTTTTAGAGAGAATGTTTTTCTTCCTTGAAAAATGTAAACATGTAAATTATGATGTGTAGTATCATAAAGAAAATGGCATGGTGTTGAAGATTTTTAATAACTAGTTAAGCATGTAATCAGTAACCTAACAACATCTGTGTTTTCATAATGGTAAGGTTTGATCAAAAGTGCTGAAAAGACAAGGAAATTGTTTTGATTATGTTACATGCATTTCAACACTTCCCAGGATGCCAGGATGCATTTTCCATGTGTTTAATATCTAATGCAATACCCAGAGAGCCCTCGTTGACTTTACAGAACTGGATCAGTACATGAAGCCTTGACTTTATAGAACTTTAAGCGTATTGTATTCTGTCTGCACTGGAGCATTAAATCAGGACTGTTATAAATATCCTGTTCTGCATAGGCCAATAGATGTTCTAGAATATGTTGGTTTTATGTGTTAATGCATTTTTTTCTTATCTGCTACTTCCAAACTCAGTCAAGTATGAAATCTTCCCATTTGACTATATACATACAGCACTTAAAACTTGCCAAATAACTCTTTTTTGGACTAAGCAGTATGCAAAAAATGACAAGGACATTTTCCTTATAGTATAAAAGGCATTTTTTTAAATGAAAAATAGCCACATTTTACTTTCTTCTTCATGAAAGATGGTAAACTGCAGACTGAGCACAAAAGTGAAAAAACCAGTTCAGACAGTATTTTTACTTCAGAAAAACAAAAAAGAAGCACTCAAAATAGGATTTGGCACAAAACTGCCTCTATGCTTATATTTGCTTTTCAGTTTGCTATAAAAATATGACCTTTTCAATGTTTTCTCCTTGGGAGGAGGCTCTTATCTCATGTTTCCTTTCCAACAGAGATTAGCACACTAATGCTAATGCTTCCTTCCCCTAAAAGAAGCCAGCAGCAGGACTAGACATGACTTCTTCTTTCACTAACCAGTATGGTACCATGCTATCACCTGGACTGAGAGAGAAACAAGTCTATTCTTTGCACCCCAGGACAGTAGTCCTGATGAAGAACACAAAAGTTAAAAGTTTACTGCAGAACCTATACTAATACACTGGAAGGTACAATTGTCTAATTTCTCAAGTGAGGGTTGGCCATAAAATTTTTAGGAACTGCTTCTTTAGAAGAGTAAAGAAGAAATAATGTTCTTTATTCTTAGTTCCAAATATCAGTTGTTATTGGATGCTCTTGTTTGTGAGGGGACTTCAACAGTGCAAGATGAATGGGCCATTCAGTGATTTTCTGCTTTAATGAGCTGTCTCTCCTTCTCTGAAGGAGGACGTCTTGTCCACATATACAGTCATGAAAAGTACATCTGGAACAATAAAATACAGAGCAAAACCACTCATGTTTCTGCCCCTTCTCCCTGTCCCCATCCCCCATTCCCCTGAATGAAAAGGAGATAGTGAAATACTAATGCACTGTGATCTAACTCTACTAAAGCTGTTGAATGTCACAAGCAGATGAGACGGGTTGCTATTTTCATATATTGTACTGTGGGAGGATAGAAAATTGTCTGTTAGTCTTTGTTGGTAATCTTTTGTAGAGTCTCAGATGTTGCTGACTAGTAAATGACCTATTTTATGGTAACACAACACTTATGGCAACATTGTTGAAACTGTTATATCCATTCACTATCTACTAAATTAGTGAAGACAGCTGAAATTTTCTGTGAAAAGGTGTTTTCCCTTGACTTTGCAGTTAGAATTGGAGTCATTTAGCATTTCTCAACTCTGCTTTTAAGATGGAAATATGACTCTTGTAATCATAATCCTTTGTCAGATATATCAACTTCAAAAATTCTGTTTGACCTTAAAGACAGAATTAGGGCTTAATTCGTAATTTGTGTATGCTTTTCTTTTCACATTTACAAAACTCTTAATGTAGGAAAATCTTGAAATAGAGTTTTCATAAGAAAATCTTGACTCTCAGAAACTTCTCATTTATAAAATACCAACAGTGAACAAAAATAAAAATAAGTTTCACTTGTCCTAATGTAAAACACAAGAAAGCAAGCTTTACAGAGAAATTTGCTGCAGTATTTCAGACTGGGGACATGGGAGAGCCTTCCTCTTTTTCATGGTTTATTGCCTACCAGCAAGAAAGCCCTGCACAGCCACCCACTCAGTCCACCACGGTGGGATGGGGAGAGAATTGGAAGGATAAAAGGGAGAAAACTCATGGGTTGAGATAAAGACAGATTAATAGGTAAAGCAAAAGCTTCACACACAAGCAAAGCAAAACAAGGAATCCACTTCCCAGGGGCAGGCAGATTTTCAGCTATGTCCAGGAAAGCAGGGCTCCATCATGCACAATGATGATTGGGAAAACAACCATCATCACTCCAAATGTCCCTCTCTTTCTTCTTCTCTCAGCTTAATATGTTGAGCATGATGCCATATGGTATGGAATATTCCTTTAGTCAGTTGTCTGAGTTGTGTCCTCTCTCAGCTCCTTGTGCACCCACAGTCCACTTGTTGGTGGGGTGGTGAGAGAGGCAGAAAAGTCTTTAACTCTGTGCAAATGCTGCTCAGCAATAGCTAAAACACTCCGAATTATAAACAGTTTTCAGCACAAATACAAAACACAACCTTATACTGGCCACTATGAAGAAAATTTATTCTATTCCAGCCAAAACCAGCACACCCTTACAGACCAGTACATTTTAACACAGCTTCTGCGTAGCTGCCATTTTATCTCTGAAAATGCTGTTCCTGCAGTACTTCTCCATGGTCATTCAGAGCAGACAGTCTTTACTGCTTAATCTGCCCATAGCTGACCTAATATCTGTCAATGCTAATCTACCTGGAGGTCTATGTACATCTCTGAGCCTGAACTTTCCAATTCCTCCTGTTAGCATTTTGCACTGCCACCTCATAGCTCTGCAACAGAAAGACAAGCTAATATTTAGTTTTTATAAGTAAATATATTCTACTTCTGAAAATAAATAATTTTAAGTTGCTAATGTGCTGTAAATGTGGTGAGATGAAAGTGGTGTAAGCTGAGGAACAACTTGGTGTAGAAAATCCTTAACTTGTGGTAATTTCATACTTCAAGGAAAAAAGTTAACTCTTGATGTGAGACTTGGGATAAGCTTAGGACATTAAACCTTCGTATCTCTAATGACGTTACTGCTACAGGTCAACTCCTCCTGGGACCCTCAATAATTTTCTTCTACTACTGAAATAATGCTGCGATCCCTGAGTTATGGTACAGTGCAGGTTGCTGCAGAGGTCAGATATTAGTGTGAATCATAAGATGTCTAGCCTGTGCCATACTGTGCCAAACCTAAAGGTGCATCTGGCTTTGTAGCATCTGCCCATGTAGGCAGTGACCAGATGACTAGAAATATCTAAAAGAAACATATAGTGATGCCTACTCAGAACAGAATTTTTACTCTCCAACAGTTTAGAGCTTGAGGACTGCCTGTTCTGAGGATGCAGTGTGGTACTGGTATGATAGATGGACAGAGCTAGAATGAGCTGAGTGACTGAATCTTCCTGATGGATGATGGAAATGGTAACCAATTGAACAGAAGTTTGACTGCAAAGCAAATAATTTCTCATGCAATGAGATTTAATATGATAAAACGACTGAATTTCATATTGTTTCCATTGTTATATGTGATAAATAGGCTAACAGCAGAGTCTACAGAGACCTTACTTAAGCATAATTAAAAAAACAAAGCATTCAGTTTCTGAAAAAAAACCCCACAATAATTTTATATTTAACCAATGAGTAATTTCGGTAAACACAACACTCCAAAACTAATTGCTTATGTTTCTTTCCATTGATTGTCTCTTTAACATATTAAGCTGACTCCCATTTGTATTCCATGTTGATGGTAGCACTACAGTTAGACTGTCCTCCTGCCAACACAGTGCACACTTAGGAGAAATCTGGAACACGGATATGTCAGCTCCTGGCTTGATAATTAAAAATATTCTCTGGTAAGTCCTGACTGTTGCAGACAGTAAACTACAATCAACACCTCTACTGTGGAATACTCCATTTAAATATTAATTAAGGTCCATCTTTATCAAAATTCTCATCTGAACTGATATTGGCAAGTGTTATAACGCATACCTATAAAGTTTCTGGCAAATTAGATTCTGGCAATTGAAAACCTTGGCACTTGAAAGGGTCTTTGCTGGTGAGTACCTTTGAAGAATTAGCCTACGTGCCCATGAAAAAAAGAGCTGAACTAATGAGAAGCAAGGAAATATATGGGAATAAAGAAAGCACAAAATATTTCATTATTCTACCTTTTAATTGCTCTGAGTGTTATTACTGCAAGCCGCCAAAATTTTTCTATGAGATAGCACTGACTGCTGAAACACCATTGAACCTTTACGTGCAATCTGTTAGCATCTTATTTGAAACTTTCTGAAGTTGCAAGACCCTTTTGGTATCCCCTGCACCTGTGTGACCTGCGCATTTGGCAGCAGCTCAGTTCCTGAAGGCTGGTGAATGACAGTCATTGGCTGATGCAGTAAATATGCTCTTGGTCCTGGAGGATCTGAGCTTCTGCCAGAAATTACTAGTCCCTTAGCTAGTGTAGACACTTGCAGCTACTGATCAACAGTAGGTTTTCACTTCCCTGCTCTGGAGAAAACTGAAACGCTGTTAAAAAATCTTTTTCTAAGGCAGTTGTGCTTTGTTCTGATTATGCTACCCCGTGGCCAGTACTAAGAAAAAGGTGGGCCTTCCCTTCCATCTAGCCTTGCCTGCTTGTTGTGCTGGCACTACTGAGCGTGTGACTGTGAGATGGCTTACACTAAAACTAACCCTCCAAAAACCAGATGTCAGTAGACTGATGTGACTCGTGGCTCCATTTACTATCAGAGCTGATGAAAAGGAGGAAATTGCAATCTGAGGCCATGGGAGAGAGGATCATTCTTTTTGGCCACAGGGGAATTTTGGTTTGGCTTAAACCATCAAGAAATGAGCCCTTTGGACCTTGTGATTCTCTCTGAATCATTTCTAAGCTCTCAAGGGACACACAACTCACAGATTTAAAGCACAGTTGGGGAAGAGAAAAGAACAGATGTGACAGGATGAAAACAAACAATGCAAGGGTGGTTCAATAGGCACGGATGGTTAATGTCTCTTGGAGAATCACCGGTAGGATTAATTTGAACACGAGACTACTTTAACTTCTGCAAACTAACTTTTAAATTGAGCTGGCGGGTCACCTGCACATGTTCCTCACCTTTCCAACCACTTTCCAGTCATGCCATGATTCTTGTTCTTGAATAGACAGTCATAGGATCACTGAACATGCTGAGTTGGAAGGAATCCCAAAAGGATCATTGAGTCCAACACTTACCCCTGCACAGGAATGTAGGGTCACAAGAGTACCTAGGAGGCCCCAAGAGTCCCAAAAATCAAGAATCACACCATGTGCCTTAGAGCACCATGTGTCCAAACGCTTCTTGAACTCTGTCAGGCTTGGTGCTGTGACCACTTCCCTGGGGAGCCTGTTCCAGTGACCAATTGTCCTCCAAGTGAAGAACTTCTTTCTAATATCCAAAGTAAACCTCCCCTGACACAACTTCAGGCAATTTCCTTGGGTTCTGTCACTGGTCCCCACACAGAAGAGATCAGTGCCTGTCCCTCTTCTTCCCCTCACGAGGAAGTTGTAACTGCAAAGAGGTCTCCCCTCAGTCTCCTCTTCTCCAGGCTGAACAGTCCAAGCGGCCTCAGCCGCTCCTCATGCGGCTTCCCCTCAAGGCCCTTCACCATCTCCTTTGCCCTCCTTTGGACACTCTCTAACAGCTTAATATCTTTCTTATATTGCTGTGACCAAACCTGCACATAGGACTTGAGGTGAGGCTGCACCAGTGCAGAGCAGAGCAGGACAATCCCCTCCGTAGACCGGCTGGCGACACTTTGCCTGATGCCCCCAGGACATATTCAACTTGCCATTGACCAGGACCTCCAGGTCACTTTCCATGGCACTGCTTTCCAGCATCTCCTTCTCCAGTCTGTACGAACATCCAGAGTTGCCCCATTCCAGCAACAGAATCTGGCACTTCTCCTTATTGACCTTCACATGGTTGGTGATTGCCCAGTCCTCTAATTTGTCGAGGTCTCTCTGCAGGACCTCCCTGCCTTGGAGGCAGTCAACAGCTCCTCCCAGTTTTGCATTGTCTGCAAACTACTTAATATTCTCTCCAGTCCTGCATCCAAGTCATTTATGAAGATGTTGAAGTGCACAGGGCCTAAGATGGAGCCCTGCAGTACCCCACCAGTGACAGGTTGTCAGTCTGATGTTACCTAATTCACTATCACCCTCTGGGCTTGAACCGCGAGCCAATTGCTCACCCCCCACCTGATGCGTTTATCCAGTTATGTGCTGGACATTTTCTCCAGGACAGACAATATCAAAAGCTTCACTGAAATCTCAAAAGATTACATCAACTGCCTTCCCTTGATCAGCTAGTACATTCCTCTTTAACCAAAAAGCTGAGTAATTACTACTGGGTTTGTTGCTGGTAAAAGGTAACTTCATTTGTAGTCTATTTGTGGCAAGACTGCATGCTCAGGGCAGTTTGGCAGAGCAGACTGGCCCATTTCAACAGCAAGAGATTTTTTTAAATGGAATATTTCTATAATCATGGAGTTCTGGCTTGGTGTTTTTTCAGTCATTACTGGAAAGGGTTAAAGTGTCTTATCTCTTGCATTCCTCTGCAATGTCTGACTTTGTATAGAACATCTGTCATTTGGTTAGTCTTTATTATCATTTATAGTGAAGGCAATGATGAATTGCTGTTTCAATGTCTTCATCAGATTGCACAGATATGTTCTTTGAGCATCTACCCATTTATTCTCAAAGGACTATCTGAATGATTTAATTGATCTCATATAGCACAATGGCATGTGTCAATCTACAAGCCAGCCCTTTCTTAATATCTCACTCCTTTTAATTTGGCTTTAGAGAATGCTACATAATGAACGAGTAATAACTACCATACCTCCTGACTGTATAGATGTATTGATTGAATCACTGTGTCTATTAGGATCTCAAGCTCTTTCACAGTTAAGAAAGCAATATGCTTTTCTTTTTTAAAATAACTCTGTATTTACTAAATAATTCAGGATAATTTTTGCAAGTGTTGATACAGGCATGTCTGGTTTCATGTCACCTCTCATGGTGATTGAATTTGTGCTAATACAGTTTTCAGTTTATGTGTGAAATAGTCATATGACACATTTGTTGAATGCAACATCTTTTATAGGCTTTTGCCTAACCTTTAACAGATGAGGATCACAGTAATTCTTTTTGATAGAAACTTTGTTTCAGTTTCAAGAAGGAATAGTGAATCCAGCATTTAATCCTTTTTCTGTTTTTAAAACTGGTCTTGGTATGAAATAAGAAACTTATATTTCAGTATCAGATTAAAATCCACAGGGTCTGGATGTCAGTCAGACTCAGTTAACAGGAGCTACTTTGAGCTCTCTTCAGAAAGTCTGTATCTGTAATAGGGGATTAATATTATAGCTAGTAGCCAGCAGAGTGTTGAAATTAACACTAAGCTGAATTTTGTATTTATGTTTATGCAGTACTTCTGAAAACATGGACTATGTGTCTCTTCAGAGTAGCAGTATAAAGAACCTTTTTTTTTTTTTCTGAGGTATTCCCCAGACAGACTACCCTCTAGTTGGCTTCTATTATCTTCTTTGAAGCTTCTATTATATTTCCCCTTCACCTAGCATGCTTTCTATACTTAAGGTTGTGGATGATATAGCTTAGTGTCCTTCCACATGAGATAAAGACTTTTGTCTCCAGGTTATTCTCAGACGGTTGGGGGAAATAGTGAACTGTAAATCAGCTTCAAAGTCTAATGAAACTACTAGATTTTTTACTCTAATCCAGCACTTTTCATTTTGACTCCACAGATGGCTAAATAGTCTAGATTTATAATTTTCTCTAATTTGATCCAATTTTGTGTCCTTAGAAATCACAGCAGATTGCCCATTGCACATTTACAGAGCCATTTCTCTGATCTTTGTACTCCCATGCCCTAGTGGAGGTCTCAGTGAAGGTTCTCAATCCAGCAGTGCTTCTATCAGTGAAGATGACCTGTGGCATTATTTTGCTTGGCAGTATTTTGAGTTGTCCAAGGTTTTGCATTTGAACATTTAGAATTTGTGTGCAGATTTATAGAATTTATTTTTACCCTATCATACAAAAGCAACTCCAAAAAACCTAAGCAAGACAACCTTGACAAACATTACACAAAAATGTTCTTATTTTAACAGAGTGACCTCTAATTCTTCAGCCTCAATTTTGAATCAAGAAATAACTGTAGCTGGAATTTTTAATCTGAAAATAATTGCAGCTACATTTTACAGTACTTAACCTGATTACAGTTCCCACAGAACTATGGTGAAATGTGAGTTGCATGTAGCTCTGCTTCTATTAAGGTATCTGATTTTATCCTGCATTTTTTTCTGATTCAGCTGATTCTGAAGGTTTACACTGTTCAGGCATATTTTGATGAAATGGTATGTCTTAAAACCACACCAATATTTTGAAAACAAGTTTTTTTCACAGTAATGTAAAGATTTCAGCAAGCATAATTGAGAATATTTCTATCCTCTAGGGTTGAACTTCTGATTAAAAATAGTGAGGTAGGCGGAGAGAGAGCTGCTATCTCACAGTGCACCAATGTGGAGAAAGTATAAAAAGGAACTGAAAATGAGTCTTCACCATATTGGTGGTTCCTCAAGATATCAGCTCTTTTGGATGTTCTGTTCTCGCTCATTTTTTTTACAACCTCTCTAACAGAGAAAACGATGTGTCCCAAAAATGGTGGGGCTGAAATAAGCAAGCTACTCTCTCCCATATTTTACACTTTTAATCTATTTTAAAAATGAAAAGCTTGGATAATGACAATAAGGAAAATACTGATGAGATGCACAGACATACTGGCAAGGTGAGAAGAAAAATCAAAATAAAATTCTGGCCATAGTTCCACACGTTTTAATGCATCTTTTCTCTGCTGTTCAGTTTACGTAATTTAAAAACTTAATGTTATAAAGATGACATGAGAGTCATCTAGAGTTTTGAATTAAGCAAACTGAATTAGATTTGCTGAAGCTGATTTTTGTTGCTCTAAATCTCTTTGCTCTATGCTGCTAGATCAGCAACCTCCAAAAACAGAGATAATAGTTCCAGTTCTTAGTACCTCCACTCTACAGCTGAACACTGTAGCACTAGTAACAAGCTTTGATTTGTGTCTGAAAGAGCAATATTACATGTTTAATGGTCAGACTGTTTGCTGAAGTACCGTAACAGTAGTTTTTTGATAAAGCTATGAATTCTAAGCTGCTGCATGCTTATTTTAATGTAATACCAAAAACTCTGATTAGTTGAGTATGGTACTGGAGGTGGTTTGTCAGGAAACATCAGCTGCATTTTGTGTCTTGCAGTCTGCCTGGAGACTGTAGAATTTGTTTGCTTTTCTTAGTATTGTTTGTGGTTGTAGGTGGCAGTTTTTTGCTATACATATACATGGCTCACATGAATTTTCAGAAGTGAGAATAGCTTTGGCTATTAAATAATTTGTAAGAACTTCCTTCACACTTGATTGTGTTCATTCTTCAGTCAAATTCACTACTGTGACACTCTTAATTCCTTGGCTTCCGTGGCTGAAGGCAATAGATTGAGATCTTATCCTCTATTCAGTTTATTTTTATGGGTTGGAGAATGAAACCATAGTGTCCCAATTTTTTCCAGAATAATAACCTCTGAACATAAATGTAATGCAGATGGTACATTCCAAGCATAAAAATGTGCAGGATATGATTAGTATGAATGTTCCCTAAGATCTTTTTTATCCTCATATAACAGTCATTATCTCTTACCTTACCTTCCTAGTCAATATGAGCCAGGGAATGCATTCTCACAGGGTCTTTGGTTTTGTTTTGCTATATCTGATATAGTTCTTTTCCACTGAATGGATTTCCTGTTGACGTTATTCAGTGCATTGCTTTTTCTTGACTTTTTTCCCCAAACTAATGGTCACATATTGTCTTTGAAGTGGTCATTGAAATCTAGCATTTTACAAATCAACTTAGTCATCTGTCATGTAGCAAGTGAGAATGCAAAAGTGAGGATTTTGCTTAGAATGGTCTCTTGCATAGCAGGTGCAGTAAGAATGACACATTGTGGATGATGCAGTCTTGTGGCTGATGAGCTCTCTAAACTCAAGGAATTTCTGATATCAGAGAATTTTTATCCCTTTTTATCTTCAAAGGGACTTGATTATTCAGAAAACAAGAGAAAGCTTTACTGCCTGAGGTCTGGGCAGTCGTTTCTGACATTCAGCTCCTGGGACACTTCCGATGTTTTGTTCCTTAAGAGAGCAAACTGTTATATTTTATAAGGATGACTATGAATACGCTATTTGCCCTGCAAGGTATTATGATAGTACCATATATTACCTTGCACCCAAGACTCTACAGATGTTGATCGCAAAGCAAAAAATCTGTTGGGATCTGAGTTTGACACTGCCAGATCTTAACATACGCTTAACACAGATGTATTAGCTTTTTAATCATGCATATCTTGAAGTATTCCTCTGGACAAAATGTCCAGCGCACAGCTGGATAAACACATCATGTGGTGCTTGAGCAACTGGCTCATGGGTTGAGCACAGAGGGTTATAATGAGTCAGGTAATATCAGACTGACAACCTGTCACTAGTGGACAGGTTCACAGAGCTCTATCTCAGGCCCGGTGCTCTTCAACATCTTCATAAATGACTTGGATGCAAGGCTGGAGAAAATATTAAGTAGTTTGCAGACAATGTAAAACTGGGAAGAGCTGTTGACTGCCTCCAAGGCAGGGAGGTCCTGCAGAGAGATCTCGACAAATTAGAGGACTGGGCAATCACCAACCATGTGAAGGTCAATAAGGAGAAGTGCCAGATTCTGCAGCTGGAATGGGGCAACTCTGGATGTTCGTACAGACTGGAGAAGGAGATGCTGGAAAGCAGTGCCATGGAAAGCAACCTGGGGGTCCTGGTCAGTGGCAAGTTGAATATGAATCAGCAGTGCCCTGGAAGACAGGAGGGCCAACCATGTCCTGGGGGCAGCAGGCAAAGTGTCACCAGCCGGTCTAGGGAGGGGATTGTCCTGCTCTGCTCTGCACTGGTGCAGCCTCACCTCAAGTCCTATGTGCAGGTTTGGTCACAGCAATATAAGAAAGATATTAAGCTGTTAGAGAGTGTCCAAAGGAGGGCAAAGGAGATGGTGAAGGGCCTTGAGGGGAAGCCGCATGAGGAGCGGCTGAGGCCGCTTGGACTGTTTAGCCTGGAGGAGACTGAGGGGAGACCTCGTTGCAGTTACAACTCCTCTTGAGGGGAAGAGGAGGGGCAGGCACTGATCCCTTCTGTGTGGGGACCAGTGACAGAACCCAAGGAAATTGCCTGAAGTTGTGTTAGGGGAGGTTTACTTTGGATATTAGAAAGAAGTTCTTCACCTGAAGGGTGGTTGGTTGCTGGAACAGGGAAGTGGTGACCTGACAGAGTTCAAGAAGCATTTGTACAACATTCTCAGGCACACGGTGTGACTCTTGGGGATGGTTCTGTGCAGGGTTAAAGTGTTGGACTCAATGATCCCTGTGGGATCCCTTCCAACTCAGCATGTTCTGTCATTCTGTGAAATGGAGAATCTCAATGGAAGTCCCTACATCTGCACGCCATGGTGTTTGGGTGTCTGCTGAAACTGTATTTGTTCTATTTGACCTCTTTTATTGGTCATTACTGGCTCTACTAACACTGTTTTGTGGAATTCTGTGGGATATGTGTAAGCAAAAGAGCTATACAAATGTATACAAGTGTATTATGGTGCACTGCTTATGTGTCAATTTTGGCACAACAGCATGCCAGTTGGGGGAAGGCAAAGGCTAATATTCAACAGATGGCAAAGTCCTAAACACTATAATAATGGCTGCAGTTATTTTCATTACTGTCATTTGATGACACATACAATTTTTGGAAAAGACTTGAACTGGGTAATCATAGGAAATAGACTCTAAAGGACCAGATGCACTTCAAACTCTCAAAATGGTGACGGATGCTCAGGCTGAGTGTCACTGCTGTCCATATTCCAGGTATATTTACTGCTGAGGACTGGAAGCCACACTGCTGTCATACACAGGGCTAACATTTTTTGTTCTGTAGAAACCAAGAACAAAACATAAAAATTGGCCTCTCTTGTATATATGGAAATTATTCTATACTGCTGATATGTCTGTATACTGTTCTCACATACACAGAGACATATTATTTTTCAAATTTTTCAGTATGAAGATAAAAGCATGAAAAAGCAGAAAAGGTTTGTTGTGGAAGTCTAAACAATTAAAAAAAAAATCACAAGCTTGTCTGATTGGTCCTGATAAAAATTATACCAGTTTATGTGAATAAATGCATCTGATGATTATACCTCAAAGTTTTACAAGGTAAAAGATATTTTTGTTGCTCTAGCTTAAGAAGCCTGTAAACTGTTTGCTATTATCCTTATAGGGGACTTCCATTTAATAATTTGAAGATTTTTAAAAGTTATTTAGAACTTCATGATTTTTCTTTCTCAGATTTCAACAATAAAATTATGATAATCTGTGCGCTGGTACAAAAAAGATATTGGCTTTTAGAAAATTAATCAGATCATATTTGAATATTCATATAAATACTTTGCATTGGTGAAAAAATAGCTCTTGTTGGTTATTTGGGGAATTAGGAGTGACCTAATCTGACCCAATTTTAAAAAAACACCTGCAAAGTAGGCCTTTTTTCTGAGCTATTTATTACAGCATCTGTAATCATGATACATTCACAGCCTTTGACACAGTTTGTATTAACAGGGGCATGCAGTGATCCCTTCATGTTTATTTTATTTTTCTAAAAAAAGAAAAAGAAAGTAAAATCATGTTTCTTTATTTAGCAATTCTGTATAAGCTTTCAAAAACTACAACAAAGCCAGAATATTTCACACCTACCATCAGTGATCTAACACTTAATATTAAGACAGCTCCTACTGTGACATATTTTAAACTGTTTCTTCCCTCTGCTGGGCTAACAACATAATAGGGATCAGAAAAACAGTTCTGAATGTGGAGTTGCTAAAATCTCTGAAAAAAATTCTAGGTTAAGCCTTTTTTCTGACCCTACCTTCTGTAATTGGTGCAAAGCAGATTGAGAGAACTTGGAGCAAAAAAATCTTATTAAATCAGACTGCTCTTTTGTCAGCTGATGTTGAGCTACTTATTTGAGGTCCTTGGTGCAAATCCTGATGTATTCATGGCTTCTATAAAATGGAGCATTGAAAAAGCCATAAACATGTGGGGAAATCCATAAATCAACCTGACTGGGAAATTGAAATTATAACAAGACTTTTACAAATGTCCTAATAAAACGAGAGAGGTTGGTGTGGGTTTTTTTTTTAACTCTACATCCTCGAAATGTATATGGACCACATGGATCTGGAGAGGATTTTCTTATTTTTACAACCAGGCTGTGTATACATACTTGCTCTGCAATATTAAGGCCACTGATATCTGTAGAAAATCACTCCCAGTGTTTTCAGCGCATCTCAGATCAGGTTCCCTTAATTGTAAGCCCCCTGCAGAATTAAGCTGGACATTATCTGAGACCAGCCTTTCAAACTTATTTGCAGCCAGTCAGGAAGGACAGAATCACAGAATATGCCAAGTTGGAAGGGACCAACAAAGATCATCGAGTCCAGCCTTTAGACCTGCACAGAACCATCCCTAAGAGCTACACCATGTGACTGAGAGTGTTGTACAAATGCGTCTTAAAGTCTGTCAGGCTTGGTGCTGTGACCACTTCCCTGGGGAGCCTGTTCCAGTGACCAACTACGCTCTGAGGGAAGAACTTTTTCTAATATATAACGTAAACCTCCCATGACACAATGTTAGGCCATTCCCTTGGGTTCTGTCACTGGTCCCCAAACAGAAGGGATCAATGCCTGTGCCTCTTCTTCCCCTCAAGAGGAAGTTGTAACTGCAAAGAGGTCTCCCCTCATTCTTCTCTTCTCCAGGCTGAACAGTCCACGCGACCTCAGCCACTCCTCATGCGGCTTCTCCTCAAGGCCCTTCACCATCTCCTTTGCCCTCCTTTGGACTCTCCTTTGGAGAGTGTCCTCCTTTGGACACTCTCTAACAGCTTAATATCTTTCTTATATTGCTGTGACCAAACCTGCACATAGGACTTGAGGTGAGGCTGCACCAGTGCAGAGCAGAGCAGGACAATCCCCTCCCTAGACCGGCTGGCGACACTTTGCCTGCTGCCCCCAGGACATGGTTGGCCCTCCTGTCTTCCAGGGCACTGCTGACTCATATTCAACTTGCCACTGACCAGGACCCCCAGGTTGCTTTCCATGGCACTGCTTTCCAGCATCTCCTTCTCCAGTCTGTACGAACATCCAGAGTTGCCCCATTCCAGCTGCAGAATCTGGCACTTCTCCTTATTGACCTTCACATGGTTGCTGATTGCCCAGTCCTCTAATTTGTCGAGGTCTCTCTGCAGGACCTCCCTGCCTTGGAGGCAGTCAACAGCTCCTCCCAGTTTTGCATTGAATGCAAACTACTTAATATCCTCTCCAGTCCTGCGTCATTTATGAAGATGTTGAAGTGCACAGGGCCTAAGATGGAGCCCTGCAGAACCCCACCAGTGACAGGTTGTCTGATGTTACCTGATTCAGTATCACCCTCTGTGCTTGACCTGTGAGCAATTGCTCACTGATCACGTGATGTGTTTATCCAACTGTCTAAATTCTGGACATTTTGTCCAGAAGGATCCTATGAGAGACAATACTGAAAGCTTTACTGAAATCCAAAAAATTATATCATCTGGCTTCCCTTGATCAACTCAGTGGCTTACCTTGTCATAAAAGGAAATCAGTTTTGATAAGCAGCACTTCCCTCTCCTGAAACTGTGCTGGCTGTGACCAATGACTGTGTTGTCTTTCAGGATTTTTTTCAATACTTCCTGGAAAAATCTTCTCCATAACTTTACCAGGCACTGAAGTGAGACTAACAGGCCTGCAGTTTCCAGGGTCCTCCTTCTTCCCCTTTTGAAAACTGGGACAACGTTTGCCAGCTTCCAGTCAACTGGGACTCTCTGGATTCCCAAGACCACTCAAAAATCATTGCGAGAGGTTTTGTAATGACATCAGCTAGCTCCTTGAGGATTCTAGGATGAATCCTATCAGGTCCCACAGATTTGTAAAGATCCAGCTCAAGCAGCAGATCCCGTACAATTTCAAGGCTGACTGGGAATTGATCATTCTAGCAGTCATGGTCCTCCAGCTCAGGTCACTGAGACCCCCTTGGTCCATCATCAGTGTTGAAGAGAGAGGCAAAGAAAGTGTAAAATACCTCTTGTCTCTAGCCCAAAGGTATGGGATATCATAGCCACAGGTATAGGACCAGGACTCAGGAGTTTGGGATTTGTTTCTAGATTATAATTTTCAGTACCTGCATCAATCCAGGATGAGATGCTGTGCATTGGAAGCACAGACTTCCATATTTCTATCCCTGTCCAACATGCTGTCTGCTTCAGGGGTGGAGAGGGAAATATTTTGCTGATCGAAAAATTAAAGCATCTGTTTCAGAAGAGAGTTACAAAGACCCAACTGGCCCAGGTCTGAAGTGGTACTGGTGAGTGGGCTTTGCCTGCTTACTTGAAGCAGTTTACTCAACGTTATGAGGAAGGTTCTTTCTTCCTTTAAAACACTATGGAACTCTACATTCCAAGTTTCAGTCTTAATATATCTGGATGCAGTTCTGCTACCTTTACTCAGCCTGGGTGGTCCCAGAGTGAGATGATGCTCTGTGATCCTGCACTAAGTGACAGTAGCAAATTTTAAGTCTGTACTGAATACTGAACACAATTTTGAGTTGAGTCATGTGTGACTCCATCCTCCAGCTGTGCAATAGGATAAATGATTCTCCTTTAATTTTAAAATATTCTGAAGGCAAATGAACGATTGCAAACTGCTTGACTACTAAGTCACTGTGGTCTGTGTTAAATAAAAAGCCAGCCAGCCAACCAACCTGACACAGGGTAACGCCATCACAAAAACACCAACCAACCATTCAAGCAAACACTCCTCCCAATTTATCTGAATAGGTCTGAACCGCAAGTGTTGTGGGCAAAGGTTATGTACAAATTTCATCTGAAATCTTTTCTTTTCCTGGACTTAATGAGTACCTTTGAGCATTGCAGTCAAGAAAACATTCAATCTGGTGACAGCTTTTGTATGAATAAGAGAAAAGGATATTTTAAACAAACTTCATGCTCATATGGTAGAAATTATTTTTGTGGTTTTTTTAATTTGTTTTTTTTGTACTCTGCTAGTCTTGCATCACTTCAGAAGCACAGTTTTATATTTTACAAGTCCAAAACAAATTAAAAATGGTCATTAGATCACAAAGAATCTATCTACTGCTATCAGTTATTGTCATTGCTAATTATTCTGAATCTATATAAACCTTGATATTATTGTTGTTATGGAAAACCTGCTGACCTTTGGTCCTATTTTTTAAGACATTGACATAATTGCATATTTACTTACTGCAGTAGCAGGCACAAAGTTAAAAGCATAAGTAATTGTCATGTTGATACTGAAAACCAATGGCTGAAAGTGAAAATCAGACTCTGTTCTTTTAATTTGTACTTTTGAATAGGATAAAAATCAGATTTATCTTCACAGGAAGTGTGTGGGAACCACACTGAAGTCATCCAGAGGAACCAGCTTAGATTCTCAGAGGTAATTAAGAGCTCCGAGTCCTGTTATGATCCTTGCAGACTCAACGCAATCAACAGGAGTTCAGGAGATTGGACCACTGTTGTGGAACTGGTTCATTTGATGCAATTTGATTCTGAGCTTACTTCAAAAACTTATCAGCTGAAAACAAACTAATACTGAGGCAGTGCATAAGAACATCCTTTCCCTAAGGCAAGATTAAAGTGTAGAAGTCTGGGCTGTCAGACATGTTATGAAACCAAAGAAAGTGTTGCATGAGCAATACTATGGCCCTGCTATTTTGTGGTAGTGTTGCTTGAACTTGCTTATCAAGAAAAATATTGTACCATCCTTCCAGTGCCCATAGTCCTGGACAGGAAAAGACCTCCACTGCTCTGATTCTCCAGTCCCCATGGCCATTGTCTTTCTTTTCTTATTTTCCTTTTTCCTCTGTTTAACCTTCTTCATGTCTACATCAGTGGTGACAAAAAGTTGTGACTGAACCAGAAGCTTCTTCCAGTGTTTGGATGGGGTTTAAGCAAATTTTTGGGTTTCATCTCCGTATGAACTTGGGAAGTGAATGAGGTCCGCAGGTCTGTGTGTATGTAACCCGCTTCTGGAGGTACTGTGAGTTGTTTTGATGGAGCTGCTGATTCTGTTGGTTTTGGCTTTAGAAGTACCCAGGGATTTTGAATGATATTGAGGCCATGTTGTGCTATGTACATAGTAAGAGACAATACCTGCTACACAGAGCTTGAAGCTTAAACAGCATAAGGTCGAAAGGAAAAGTCAGTCATACAATAAGTGTTGAAGGTTACACACCTTAGGGTAGCCTAATTAGAATTAGCTTCCTGATCTTTGAAACTCAGTCCACTGCTAGACACTGCCTTGCACACCAGAAATACTCTTATACGGGATGAATGGATATAGCTTTAGGGACCATCAGTTGCTTGATAGTCCGGGACTGAAACAATCAGTGAAACCACATCTTATCACCTGACCTGTGGTTATTGCCCATAGCTCACATTTACCACGGTATATCTCAAGTAATGTGGGGTTTTAAGTCCTCTGTCATTAGATTAGTATCCAATTAAGCTCCCTGAGACTTAATGAAACCTGTGGAATAGGGTAAGTGAAGAACTACTTGAAATATCTTATCAACATCTTTCTCTTTTCAGCATCCTCTGTAGACTGATCTGGTTTACCACCATAATAGACTTGTCTATAAAAGATGGATAAAATTCTAAAATTCCAACTAGAAATGCTATATTAAAGCTTTATTTAGAAATGTTATATTAAACCTTTTTCCTTAAATCCTTATGCTGAATAAATTTTTATTTATGAAAATGAGCCAGAATTGTCATTTCAAATCTCCGCAAAATTAATTAATAACGAAAGAATTTATTTAGAGCATTTCCTTTTCAGTGACATTACATTACATTTGTTGAGCTGAAACTTAAGGTTGGTTTCTGTGGTTTTGTACTGATGAATTCTATGTTTGACATATGTAGACAAAATACAAAATATAAAACTTTTTTTCCTTGTTCTACTAGAAAGGACAATATCTACTTTTTAGCTGTCTGTCTGTGGTAAGTACTGCTAAAATTATGTGAATCTTCCCAGTAATAACTAGAGCAAGCCCTTCCTAACTAGCTGAAGTAAGCAGTGTGTAGGTAGGTAAACCTCCCACGCAGGATGCCAAACTTTCGAAATTTCTAGCTCTTTCTTGAGAATGGACTGTGAGGTCTCATTTAATTACAGAAAGAAGTCTTTGAATACCCGAATTTAGGCTCTCCAACTAATCCATTTAAAATAAGTGTCTACTCTTGAAAATGTGCCTACTATAAAGACCCAGACTCTCTCACTGAGTTACTTAAATAGTCTTTGGTTTTTTTATACCCTGAGGGAGTGCACGGAACATTTTCAGGAGGTCAAATAACAAAGTTTTAGTGGCAAACTTTAGAAGATAAGGGAACTTGGCAAATTTTAAAGGCAACATTCAATTGAAACACAGCATTTCACAAAGCATTGACTTTGCAAACTTTAACCCATCCAAATTTAAGTTACCCAGATTTCAGTAAGTGGAAGTTGGGAGAAGAAAGAGAAAGAAAGAGAAAGCAGTATAGCTACCACCTCAGTTTCTGAGGCTTCTTAGCTGTTATGGATCCAAGACCATAGGGATGCAACCATGTGTGCCTTTGTGCACGATTTTTATCTGCTCTGGCCTCCAGGTGGGGCTTCCAGTCTGACAGCCACTCTGGGGCTGGATTGAGACTTGGAGTGGGCTTAGAGTGGGGTGATGTGGTAGCATTGCTTCCAGTGACTGACACCCACCCCGGGACTGTCTCAGGGTGTGGTGTGGAGCAGTGCACCATCACATCTCAGTAGGACTTGCCCTTCCCCCTCCCCTCCACACATCTTAGTTGTTTCAAGCCAGTAATAATTTTTTCCAGTCTCTCACATCTACCAAAAGTGTAGTTAAGCTATATGCTCTACAACTAAAAGGTAGTTTGGGTAGAAATGGATTACATAAAATTACTAGAGTGTAATAACAAATCTAGGAAATAGAGAGATGCTACTATTAATATATAATTGGTTGTATAGTCATATCCCACATAGTTCAGCTCTACTATTAATTACTTATGACTGGAATGTAGATTTTGTATGTACATGTCTCCAGAAATAGAAAATAACTCTTTGCATCTTTATATTGTACAGAATCTGAAGTTGCTCAATACTTGTTTAGTTCACATTATTTAGAGAGTTTAGAGTTGTCCCATAAGGAAGCAAATAATTTGCATGAAGTGATAGGAAAGAAATAAGAACAAATTACTTATGTGAACAGATAGATTTTAAATCCATTGTTGAAAAAGCTCTTTTATCATCAGCAGAGTGATGGATTATTTCTCTGAGGGAGAATGGCAGTAATTAGTTATAATACCTGAGAGAACTAAATAAATATTTGCTAAATTAACTTTATTTATTATTTGTATTCTAGGAGTGTCCAGAAGACTCCTGTGAGATCAGAGCCCCATTGTTCTAGGAACTGTATAAGAACAGCTGCTACCCTAAACAGCATACAGTTCAAAATAGATGGCAGAGAAGACAGGAAGGGAAACAGAATCACAAAAAACCAAAATTAATTGCCTGAGGGCACAAAGTTAGCAGCAGAGTTAGGTCTGTGATCAGGTAGGTCTCTTCAAAGTCACCCTGAAGCTTTACCTGGGGCAAGTACCTCCCCTTCTTATCCTGTCCCTTTTGACTTCTAACCCATCTCTCAGTGCAGCAACCAACCTTTGACACCCACCAAGGCCTTACACAGCTCCTCATCTTGTGGATACCTTGAGCCAAGTCCTTTATAAAACATTTGCATTTTCTGAGTAAGATATGATAACAATCTTCATTTTCTTTGAGATGGTTCCTCTATCCACACTCACAGCTCACCAATTATACTTATATAGGACAGTCAGTTTGCTTTAGATTTTTTGACATTTCTCACTTATTTTGATCACTCTTTACACCTTCCCTATTCTACAAAATTTGCCATCAAATCTTGCTGGCACCCTGTTTTTCTGCAGACTGTTGTCATTGTCCATCTGTCCAGCTGTTCTTGATCCTGTACAAGTGCATGGGAAATTGTGAGTTAGGTAAGTTTGGTATTTGTTGATACTTTCCAGACAATACACTGCAGATCTTCCTTTAGAAGAATAAACTATATTGTCTGGGGTTTTTTTTTGGTTGCTGATCTTCTTTACTTTCTGATCAAACAAGGACATGGAGCAGCCAGGAAGTTAATATACTCAAGAAAGAGACAAATACGTGTGGACACCCATATACTGGATAGTGCACTCAGCAATCTGTTTCTTATGCATGTTCCAAACTCAAAAGAAATTTTACAAATAACTGCTACAGGCATCTGAACTAATGATGGGGTTTGGGGCAAAAGCAAGTAGGTGCAGAAAGCCTGCAAGGGGAACTCAAGTGACTCTAGGCAGGTGAAAGCAGTGCTGTGAGGAGTCCCTTCTTCTTGAGCCAACGTCACATAAGAAGCAGTAAAACAGGCTGAGGGAAGGAGTTCTGGGGGCGGTGGCTCTGTTGTAACATGAATCTTTTGCATTTCCTCCACCATTTCCTCTTAGTTTATATACTGATGTGAAATTTCAATCTATCTTTACTTCAGTTATTGCTGTGACAATTGGCCTCCCCTTCCAAGCAGGCTGCAATTTTAAATCCTAAAACCCTTCAGTTCAGGTATCACCTTTGCTCAGCAAAGGTCTTCCTAGACCCAAGGCAGGCTGTGCTAGTGATGAATTCTTTCTGGGAGCAGACACCGAGCAAGATCTTCTCTAATCTAGACAGTAATTCAAACACCCCCTTGCCCTGTTTCATAAACAAGCATTCTTTCCTTTCATCATACCTTTAATAATAGGTCTATGGGGGTTACTTACTTAAAGCTATGCACCAATTGAATTATGCAGCTGATACCTTCATGCTGTCCTTTCCTGTGCTGCTTCTTCAAGGTGAGTGAAAAAACTAAGTGATGATAGCATTATTCCCAAAGTTTGAGTTTCTTTTTTATGTTACAGTGGTGCACTGTCTCTGTGCAAAGCCAAATATTCCAAGAGGATGCGATGAATCCCTGCAGCTGGCCTCTTGGGGCGTTTGGCTAGCATAAATCTGTAGGGTTTACTTCAGTTTCATCACACCACTGTGGTTCACCTGTAGCTCCAGGCTGGAGTTAGATCTTGATATCATCTAGAGAAAAGCTAGAATTCATAACACAGATACATTGGCAGATGTATATTCAGATCTTTGCTAACAGGTCAGCCTGTTAGCTGACCTTTTTTTTTCCTTAGGTGGTTTGTACTAGGTAAACTGTGTAGTTGAGAGTTGCAAGTTGAAGTGTATGCTGCTGTCTGGTGCCACAAACTGATAGAAATCTATTTACAACTGATTTACAATTGAGGCAGAATCCAGGAGATTATAAAATCACATAAAATGGCGGTGGATGGATTTCAAAGATAAATTTCTATTTTATAGAGATCAAAATCCCAATAAGAATCATCGTTTCTATTTTGGAAAAAAAAAAAGGCAGCAACTTTTAAACTGATGATTTGTTACTTAATAAACCTGAAGACCCTTAAGTGTCATCTGTTCCTGGCCCAAAATAACTCATAACAGATCCTGAAAAGACCAAGTCTGTGACTGAATTCCCAGACCAGTGAATAGCTCCCATGATTCTCCATAAGAATGGAAATAGTCTGTGATAATTAATTGTAAGATCAAGACTCAAGATAAATAGCATTTGAACAGACAAACATCACAGGAAGCAGGATGGGAAGACTTATAAAGCTCACAGTTATTTGTGATGATTTTCAAAATGTCTGTGTTTCAGCTGAAACTCACAGTCCAGGTACGTTTAGTTAGATGAGGAGTATCAGTAAGATGGTGTGGGATAAATGGAACTTGTTGTATAGGTAACCACCCTGAGATAGATTCCTGTTTCTAAAATTTGGTTTTATACAGTCATTTTTACTGCCTTAGGTTATCTGATATCTTGGATAACTTAGTATTTCTAAAATGGCACTAGATGGCTACGTTTAAACACATAAGGTAAGTTTGACACTTTTGCAGTGTTTCAGATACATTTGGCAACCTTCAGGAAGTTCTGTATTCCTAGTTATGTAGTTCCTAAGTGAATATGCCTTTGTAAAAGAAAACTGTGCGTTTCCAAACTGTGAAAGGAAGGTATCTCAGAAAAAGGACAACAACCATGTGCTTTCTCAATTTCTTGGTCTCCCTAAAATGTTATGAGTGCCAGTTATGTGTAGTTACCAAACCTATGATATTATTTCTTCTTGGGTGTATTTTTTTGACATCAGGTGCAATATTGCTTTCCAAATGATACTGCTTCTTCATCATACTTATTTCATTTGGTTTGCATATGCATAGGTGTGTGTACACTGTTATGCAAGAGTACTCATGACATATCTTTTGCTTCTGTCTGTCTGGGGAAGTCATAGCTTCAGGTGATCTGATCTTATGATGTAGAGATATAAGTAAAAAATAGGTATAAATAAAGAATACAAAAGACAACTAAGAAACAGAATCCTAATGTGCAGCATATAGGAGGATCTCAAAAATCAAACTATGACAAACAAGTTTTACATTTACCTTTATGGCACCACCTTCTTTTATTTTGATGATATAACTTTGTAATTTCACTACATTGTCAAATATCTGTGCTACAGTAGTAGCCCTAATTGTGCCCAAGGGCAATTTTAGTTCAATTTTAAGGAGTAACCACTTGTTTTTTTTTTTTTTTAAAATTCAAGTGGTCAGTGTTGCCAGATGCTGGATTGAATTAATAGAGCAGTGATCATGTTATCTATTTAGGGGATCTAATAGTACATCTCCCTAATTTATATTGTGGTTTTTTTATGGATTTGGATTATACCTTTTAATTTCTAAGCTTTGGAAGGGGAGAAACTATTACTTTCTAAATCAAAACAAAACAAATGTTTGGACGAACATAGGGATTTTTTTTAAAGCATAGAACTTCTCTCTTCGCATCATTACTATACTCTGGCTCTTTGAACAAATACCCTGTAAATCACACACTTATTCAGGAATAGCTCATCTAAACAGAGTATCCTGTTGCTACTGAGTTGATTCTTGTGAGAAATACAATTAATTTTTGTTCATAAATGGCACAGTTCACTTGCAGGTACA
Organism: Lepidothrix coronata; assembly: GCF_001604755.1. Lineage (NCBI taxonomy): Eukaryota > Metazoa > Chordata > Aves > Passeriformes > Pipridae > Lepidothrix > Lepidothrix coronata. The sequence continues at coordinate 4,579,873 of NW_016690242.1, forward strand.
GTCCATTTTTGTCTATATAATAAATGTTATGTTTTTAGGGGTGAATTTAAAACAGCATTTCTGAAAAGACGTAATTTTAAAGGAAGCAATTTTATTGAATAATTTCTGATTTGAATGCTGAAGGATTAGAAAAATCTTACTGGTAACACAATTGGGTTCTGATTTTTTTCATTCTCTTGGCCCAACAAAAACTAGATTTGTTGAACTTGATGGCATTCTGTAGGCTGATCTAGGCATTTAACATTTGTTTTAAGGATAAACCAGAAGAAGAAGAGTTTTATTCTGTTATTTAAAAAGATATTTCAATTCTTTCCTCAGCTGTAATATTCAGTTGTAATTTTCATAACACAGTAGCCAGACTGTGTTAAATTAGGCAGAAACAGAAAATAAATAAAAGTACCGACATGGAGATCATTCAGTTTTGACACTGTGTTCAGGAAACATTTCTAAAGATCATTACATAACCCAAGACAAATGACACTATCTTCAGCTAATTTTTCTTTATTAAAAAGCTATTGATGATCTGTGAAAGGAGAGTAGGGACAAACTTTGCCTCTTGAAGGAAATCTCATACTGATTAAATGCCACATGATAGCATGTGATTCCTTTCCAAGGTTAATGACCTATTTACCCTTCTTTTGGCTCAGAGATGCCAATTTGCATCTTTCTTCCTATTAGGAATTGTTTATTCAAAAGGAAAAAGAATGAGAAATTGTCTGTAGTAAGATATGCTAATCTCCAATAAGAGTATAAGGTGCTTCTTCTGCTGATTTTGAAATAACAACGTGACTTGTCAAATCAAGACTAGTAATGAACTCAATCTAACTGGACCTAGCAACTGCCTAGAGCAATAATTACTAGATAAAGAAGAAGGGCATGAAATGGTTATTGAAAGCAAAAGGCAAAGCAGAAATGATTGAGGTAAGTAACTTTTATTAAATTAAAACAGAATAAAGACAATGCACAGTTGTATCTTGCATTTGAATATTACAATCAGGCATCAGCAAAATCTGAATGTAATGAAGTACAGTATCAAGACAAGTCTAACAATAATTCAGAAATATACTTTGAACAAGGTATGACCAAGGACAGGCCACAAATACCAACTATAGCAAAGGAAGCTCTTGCTCAACTCACTATTGAGCTCATACTCATCCTGACTCTCTACTGAAATTATACTCATGAAGCTATCAATTTCACTGAAGGCCAACTGTTATAAATTTGGAATACCATTTTGATGAATCAAGCTCAGATTCTCATTTCTTCTCTGTCATCACCTTGACATTATAGATTCATAGCAGCGCTTGCCATATTTTTCTGCCTCAGATAGTAGTATAAGAACAGTTTTCAAGAAATTTGTAACTGAATGTTTTCCTAGAATTCTGACTGTATAATTTGCTACTGAATTTTCTTGAGAACTACTTTTTTCCCCTATTCTATATTCCTCATAATCTTACAGGTTCACCAGATCTTTTCCACACGTGTTTTGCCTTTCATAATCCCATATTTCTGGCAAATTGCATAGGAATTTCCTATGCCATAGTCAAAATTTAAATAATGTAAAGACAACTGTGCCACAATAATAATTTTATTTCACAGCTCTTTTATTGCAGTACAAAGACCATGTTGGAAAATACTATCGTACGGTTCTTAAAAACTATTTAAAATATGTATGCTGATCATACTACAATTTTTCTTTGTCACTGAAGCATTGAAAATATCTGATACACAGAGATGAGATTTATGAAATGTTATATATGCCTGGAAACACTTGCATTCTCCTACTGTTTGTTGCCTCTGAGGGCAAAATCTATATAAAAGTGTTAAAGCTAGGATTCTATGAATCATAATAAGTAGAGAAAGCAGACTGTCACTTTACATTTTGTCTTCCTTTTTGAATATAGAAATATGCCTGCTTTCTTCAGTTCCCTTAGCATTCTCACAGACCACCACATCAAAAAAAATATTGGATCAGGTCTTTAAGATTACATCTTCTTGTTTTTAACATTTCAGCAGCAACACCTGGTGCTTGTTATTTCTAAGAGTTCTGATTGTGTCTTGAGTCTCTTCAAAATTTGTCTTAGCAACCTGGAAAGTGGCTATTTGTTGCTAGATTTTTCATTTTCTTTATGGAGCTTGTCTAAGCACTCCTACCATATTTCTGTACTTCCATTCCTTGTAATAAAATTATTTCCATTTTTATCTTTCATTAGACTTTCTTATTATTGATATTCTTTTCTTCATGCATTGATACACCTGTAAAATGTTTGGACAGACTGAGACTGCCTAAACTCAGTCATCAGAAGCAAATTCTCTGCAAACTATAATCCTCTGAAAAGGTCCACTCTTGCCTGAGGAACAAATGTAAAATTTGGAATGCTCACCATCACACCATAGTAAGTATCTCCTCCAAAGGAATCATCAAAAGTCCTGAATCCTGTATTTGAATTTCCCAGAATATAATGTATTTCACCTGGTACACCAAATGCCCTTAAGGCAACTGGGGAGGGGAAGTGATATAATTGAATGAACTCCTAAAGAAAAACAATAATGGCTATAAAAATTCGTTTTCCAGTGGGGGAATGCTTCTCACAAAATATTCCTTCCCTCTCTGACCTTTCAGACCTGATATTCAAAGGAAAGGTATGAAATAGCTTCAAAAGAAAAGTTTGGGAAGCAAATTTTCTTATGCCATTGGATATTAAAAAGCTACAGGCTTTTAGCTAAAGGCCTTATAGCTACAGATTTCATGGAACAGCAGTGGTCACTCTTTCTACACCATCTTCCCTGTATTTTTTCACTAATAACCAGCTAATAATTACCTTTGCTTCTCAGCTTATCACCTGAAGTCTTCCTAAAATTCTCCTACTTTTCAGTATCAATTAACTCTTCTCTCTCAGATTTTTGAACTGTTTTTTAAATATAGCTAGTTGTTTTCAGCCTGTATTTTGTTACTCCTATTACTGATTTGAAGGAGGGCTTGCATAACATAGCTTTGTCTTTTCCTTTTGTCTTCTGGAGGTAATTTACCTCAATCTTTTTCTCATAGTAAAGCTAAATTTGAAGGTGATCAGATTGAGCAGTGCTGTGTTTAGTCCAGTGTGGTACATATATGTGTTACAATCTCTCAAGCATCTGTTACCATGTTCAACTATACTCATGGTGAGAAAATTTTTCTTATGTTCAACAGGAATTTCTCTTTACTTCTTGTCTTTATGAAAGCCTGTCTCCATTCTCTCTATAGATTCCTTTTAGGTAGTAGAAATCTTCCTTACAGTTTTCTGTAGACTACACCCAGTTTCTTTAGCCTCCTATGTCATGTGCTTTAGCACCTTAAACATCTTCATGTCATTCCACTGGATTAACTCCAGCTGGCTGACCCCTGTACCAATGGGTTCAAGAGTGAACATAGTATTCTTCATGCAGTTAACTGTGTCCTGAAGTCATGGAGGATATTCACGTTTTTAGTAAATTAATTCTGATCCGTTCTCTCCCTGAAGTTTTGTATTATCTTTGTAGTCTTACAGCTTCTCCTTCAGCCTTTTCATATTCCTCAGTATGGCACTGATTACACTGGCACACTGTCCATGTTGTGTACTAAGTCAAAGTTAAACTCATTTACAATCTTCGTATGTGGATATTCTTCTGGAAATTCTGCTTTTCTGCTGCCCTTTGTTTTTCTGATGTCTTTCCTTTTGCTATCAACACATGCAACTTAATACAGCAGCCTCCAGATTTTTTTTTCTCAATCAATACTTCACATTTGTGTGTGTGTCTTATATAAGTGCTCATATGTTTTCTGTTTTCTCTACTATGTCAATTTTTTTCTTATATTTCTCTTACAGACAGTCATATAATTTGCTGTTGCCTCCCTCTAGGTTTTTGGTGCCAAGAGACAAAGTTTTCTGTCTTGACTTAGTAGGTGCACGATCACTCTGGCTGATAGTAACCTCATCTGTGCTATTCAAGGATGTTTGTGAGTAGTTATAGCAGAAAATGCAGTACTCAGTAAAGGCACTCCATAAAATCTGTTCAAAGTAATCTAGTTTCAATATCATGAAACACTTCTTTTATTTCCTTTTTTTTCCCCCACTTCTTCATTTTCTGTACTAAAACTGTAGAAAGTGTAAGATGTCCTACAGCTGTTGGAGATATTCAGGGTGTTCATCATCTAATAATCTTTATTTTCCTTCAATGAAAGTAGATATATTGGTGAAGTCAATACTGAACTATCTTCTTTTAATCTTAATTGAATGTTTGTCCACTAATGGCTTCAAAAGTATTTCTATTGGTAACATATTTTAACTGTTCCCATTTCATGTCTTGCAGTCTTTCTTTCACTGTGAATGTAGATCCTTCTGTATTTCTTTGTATCTTATCTCTGAGAAAACTGTGATGTGTGCACAATTCTGCTTTGGTTGTGCTATAAAAGTTAAGAAACTTTTGGCTTATGTAAGATCAGATGTTCCAGGTTTTTAATTCCTATTTTTTTCAAAAGCTGATGTCTTTTATTTGTATTATTATCCATCTTTTTTTCCGAAGATTTTTGGGATGAGTCCTTAAAATTGTGCTCTGCTGTAGAGCAGAGAAGCTATTGTTAAATTTCTGTTTCCCATATAAGCTGTAGATAAAATAATTCCTCATCTTCTGTAAAAGTATTTAGCTCTTAGAGTATTTAGCTATGAAGAGATCTGATCTTCAAGGCTCTTCTAAACTGACTACAGTTTATCAACATTTTTCTTGAAAGGTAGACAGCAGATTGGGACATTACATTCTTGCAGTTCTCAGGCCATTGCCAAATGTACAAGATAACATTACTACACTTTTCCATGAAATTTTCTTTTTATTGAAATTTTGTAAAGATGCTGGGGTGATGGGATCTTTCAGCCGGTTTAGTGTTTTCTCTATCCAGTGGTTTCAGGTACTGTAGTACATGGTGTGAAGTAAGATTCTGACAATTCTTTTTAATAAAATTTATATTTTTATTTGGGCTTTAAAAAAATCCCTTCTGTTGCTTTTGCCCAATTTATTAACTGTCCCACTGGATTTGTGTATTTGAGTTATCTATAGGTTTGGTACCTGTTATATCCATCAAAATCTGAGTAATCAACCTTTACTGGTGATGATTTATTTTGTCTTACAAGTCAGTGACAGATCTTGGTAAAGTATATGGGACCACAAAACCTGCAAATTGCATGTCTCAGGTTTAACATAAATATCTTGGTGACTCTTGTGGATGGTCCTGTTCAGGGCTAAGAGTTGGACGTGATGATCCTTATGGGTCTCTTCCAATTCAGCAGATTCTGTGATTCTGTAATCTTTTCTTTGGCAATTTCTCTAAGTGACTGCATTTCTTTCTTCTCCTCTTCATCCTTTATTTTTATTGCAGCAAAGCTCAGAGTAAAGCCCTCAAAGGTACTGAGCATTTATTTTAAGTTATGGTACCTCATGCAGTTAGACATTTTATACCTATTTTACTTTTCCTCAACTAAATGAGTACTGGTAATGCATATATCTTGTGTGCTGGAACAGGTCATGTCCCTTTCTGTCACAGTCCACCTTGTTTTGTGATTGTGCACCCTTGGATGCATAATGGAGATATGGCTACTTGTGCATAAAGAAACATGGCTTAAATGAACTGTAAAACTGTCTGCTTTATTGGACAGCACTTTTTGAACTTTTTTTCCCTGAGCGAATTATTCAAAAGATCCTTGTAAATGGTGCATATCTTCAAATTGGGTCCATTGACTGTAGATCAGGTAATTGATTCTCCTCTTCGATTTCATTTGTTACATGATCACATTATTGCTTTTCCTTTTCTGATTAAGTTTTTTTTTTATATTCATATAATTACACAAATAGTCTAAACCAAGTTCTAATATCTTAATCTGTTGTTAATTTACATTTCTTCAGCTCACTTAAATTGCCCGTCATGCTGTCTTGCAAGGTCATTTCTTGCTAAATCAGAGCACGATTTCAGGTGAAGATGTCTCCTTGAATTTGGAGACAGATTGAAGCTGATATTGGTATGAGATGTGTTGAAAGTTATATTAGGAAAGTAATTAAAACCCACCGAAGAAAATAAAAAAAATTAGAGAAATTCTGGAAGACTATGGACTATAGTTGCTGGGTTTGGGTTTGGTTTTTCTGAATTTTTTTAATTTTTTTTTTTTTTTCCAAGAGCCTATGAGTTTCTTCTTAAGTTTGCTTTGAGTATCTTTCTTGTGGGCTGAGACAAGAAGTTTGCTAGCCCTATTTGTGTTGCATGGGCAGAAAGTCCGTTCTTTTATAACGTGTCCATTAGAGTCGTGTAGCTGCTAGTAAGACACTAGCAGGTGCTAACTATAGGAAAAACAGCTTCCGGATCGGCTGCATTATTCATTATTATTTTTCCAATAGGTTTCTGATGTGAAAGTTGTAAAGAGTTGAATTTCTCTTGAGATAAGAAATTACAATGAAATGGAAACTGGTTGATCAGCCTTGACACAATGTTGTCAACATGAAATCAAAGGGGGGACAGTACATTTGCATTTGCTGTCTTTGCAAAGTGAGATTATGCTAACAGCATAGAGCTGCCTTAGTCCCCCAGGAGCACAAAAAAACTCCACAGCCGCAATTCTGAAATGCTTCCTGAAGAGGTGAAGATTACACCTGCGCCATGTTGTCTCCAAGCTGTTTCTGCCCCGGAATAGCCTCTGGCTCTGCCCAGTGCCTTTACTGCAGTTCCATGCTTACCTCCCATAGATGTGCTATGGGATTAATGAACTACTAAATCTCTATGACTGCCTAAGCTCTCATAATTAAATCATTTCCCCATAACTCAGATTGATTAAAAGGACAGGATGCAGAGTATAGTCTTTCATGAACATAAGTGATATAATTTGGTAGCTTGCATTGTCAGTGTTCTTTGTTAACAAAATGGAGACACAGAAGAGAAATTTAGTATCAAACTTTCCCAAAGTCCTATCTCACTTGAGCAATACAAAGCTCATGACTTTGTGGGTTTTTTCTGTATAGGATAGACAGTTGTCCAAACTGACTGTACATGTCAAAATGAGCAAATGCTGTATGATTTACTAATGTCTGTGGGTAATTTGATAGGTGTACAAATTTATATATTTTTCTTGCATGTGTATCTCTCGTCAGAAAGGTGATAAAGTTTTTCTCCAGCTCTTAGATAGGGATCTGCTGAGCACATTAATGAATTGTACTTCTGTCTAAGCTAATTTCTACACCTCTGTGTAGTATCCACAGTGATAATGTGTCAGACTAGGGAAATAACTATCCTCCTTGTGAACAGGGTTCATTCCTTGAGCGATGTATGAGTGTTATATTAATCTGGTAAAAAGGACAAAAAGAAACAAGGTGGAAAAGGAAGATACAGTGGCTAAGGACATATTATATACACAGAGGACTTAAAAGCCAAACTAGGAATGTCAGACCTCACTGTCACTCTGAGATCCATGCAGAGGAGGTTCAATGCTTAGGAAGGGCTCCTTTCAGTGTGGGTGCAGAGCTGCTTTGGGAAGATTACAAAGAAACTTAAGACCTGAGAATGGAAATAATGCTGAGCTGAGATACTGTGAAATATCTAAAGAGAAAAACATATGCTTTTCATTATTTTCTCCACTATTAGTGGAAAAATAATTCTTTCCCTTCCTGAAGGAAAACACTTTCCTTTCCATGGGATGTACCAGAGCAGGATTCTGTACCTTCAAAAGCAGCAGGACTTTGACTGTACCCAGCAAACAGTGCCAGGGAAGGAAGGAAGGAAATCACTAATCCACAGGAAAGACCTCATCCTTTCATTCAAGCAAATCCTATTTGTTCTGTCCTAAGGGGAAGGAACAAGATGGAAAGAAAATGGAGTTGAACTTCTCTGTCCTCTGTGGAAAAAAAAGTGCTGAAACACTAGCTTTTTCCTCTAGCTCATAGTTCTCCTTTTCAAATGTTTTTTTCTGAATAGAGAATGAATTAGTCCTTCACTTGGGTGTTCCCCTCTGAAAAGGGAGAGAGGACTTCAGATTATATTATAGTGCTTTTTATAATTACTTGCTAGAAACTAGCACAAAAGAGAAGTGTGAACATGTTTGCAGGAACTAGCAAAGTATAATGAGGGGAAAAGCCTTTTCTTCTGATTCTTATTTATGTTATCAACACCAAAGAGCATTAATTCATAAACCAAGACCACATGGGGAGGCTATGATTCAAATGTAAGGGACAACACATGGATCCAGACAGCTAAAAGAGCACAAGGAAACAATGAGGCAATGTTGGTCAGTATGAGACAAAGCACCTCAGTGCAATATTAGTTTAAACATTTTCTCGTGGTTTTTTTTGTAGGCATCACAGCAAGAGAGTTTTAATGAGGGATTTGAAGGAAGATAATGAGGTTGTGTGGCAGATGCTTCAAAAAAAATCACAGAGGAGCTTGTTTAAAAATATCTGACAAATGGATAATGGAAGCCAACATTATGGTTTGATGAGACAGAGCTCATTGGAGATGATAGGTAGGATAAAAATGAGAAAGAATTTGAAGATGAAGGCAAATAACATATCTGATTATTTAGAAAATCATAAACAGGCGGTCAAAAAGGCTGACACTTTTGTTCCTTTAGATTCTGTGTGAGGGGATCAGAGTTAACCAGAAGACCAGATGCTGTGAGGGTAGAGGTTTGAAGTGGATTATGACCGTCTGGACAAGACCTTTGGCTTTGTGGGTGAATATCAATGGACATTCATTAAATATGCTACACAGAAACTAAAAAATTTAGACTGAAATGTATCACGTAGGACATGGATTTGTTTACAAAGGAGATGATGGGAGGAACATGTGACAAATTTTTATAGATAAAAGGGAAGCACCGGCTGCCATCAAGAGCAAGTGTGTCAGTGGTGCGGTCTGTCCCTCTTTTCTAATATGGACAGCTAAAAAATCTTTTGTCTGAATGAGGCCAATAGAGAAAGTTAAAAAATAATACATATGCATACAAATGCATAAAAAAATACAGTGTGAGTAGTTATAGTGACAGAAACTTACTGTTGTTTGATTTTATTGGACAGGTATTTACACTATCCCATCAGATTTTTTCCAAAGCTTTAGGTGACTACTTTGAATTTTAAAATAATCCTCACAATTAAAATTTCTGTTTCAAGACTTACTTTATTAAAATGCTTGCAAAAAAGGTTAGCTTCCCTGAAAATCAGGGGTTTGATACAGGTGATCAAGGCAATTACTACATGACCCAGTTGAGCCCAGGTAGTTAATGGGAGATTTGAAGAAAACCAGCGCACACAATGGATTTCTACTTTAGTTTTTTATAGAATAAGAAGGCAAATACATATTCTTTGTGGGAATTCTAAGCCTATAGAAAATTCAGCATGGGAGAAGACATGCTGAGGTGTTTTGTGAAGTAATTTTAAAGTAGTTTGCATGAGGAGTTCATGAACACTAGCAGGAGTAAGAAGCTAGTATAATTAATGGTTAGAACTTCTAGACGTTAAATTAATTATTTGCCTTAACATTCACAAGAGAGTGGGTGACAGATGCTGGAAATAGATGTAAATTTCCTACAGGAGGAAAAAGAAATACTGAGGGAAATCAAGACCATACCTGAACAGATGATCAGGATATTAGAATGTCTGAAGACTAGCAAAACTCCAGGGGCAGATGGAGTCTGTCCCAGAAATGAGAAACACAAGAATCTAAACAGGTATAGGCAAATCACATTATAATAGAGGGAAAATATTGGTGGACTTATAAGGGATGAGTAGAAACTGAGAGGCAGGAAATTAATAATATTTAGCTCCTGCTCTTGAGGACAGTGACAGCTAAACATTCACTTTCAGAAATGCATTATTTGTCGAAAGAGAGAACTCAGGAAAGGAAGACATTCGATTGATTTAAGCACCGGTCTCAATTAGATTAAAAGTTAACTAGGGAGAGAGAGACAGGTACATAAGTGCTGATGATTTTAAGAAGCTTTGTCCATACACAGTCTAAAAGATAGCCCAGATTTTTAGAAGCATTTCTAGCCAGCCAACATTGTTTTGCATGTATATGCCCCTGGGACTTCATTTTCGGAGCTGGTAATTCCTTGCAATATTTTGAGGGTTCAGTGGCACCACAAAGGCTCTGAAACCATCAGATCCCTCAGTAGAGTTGTTGCCAGTTTGGGTTAAATCTCGGCCAATGGCAGCTATAACAAAGACTGAAAAATTCAGCTTACTTGGATAAGAGATGATGATTATCTTCATGAGATGAAAGAGTCATGGAGTTTTCCGGTAAGGAAAACACAAATGAAGGCAAATTATTTGAACCATTTTGTGAGGATCAGCATTATGCTAATTTTTATTTACTAGAGTGACACAAAGAAGGAGGAGCATAGGTGAGTAAAAGAGCAAGAAGTAATGATTTGCAGCTGTGAAGAATTTGGCATTATAGTACAAGTAAGCAAAATAATTCACCCTTGCCTGAAGTAGATAAGGAAGAGGGTTCAGTGAACTGGTTTGTACATATCAGGTAGAAAAAAATGTAAGAAAGCTGTAGGAGGAACAAGATAAAAAGTATAAAAATGACTAATCCTCTATAGTCACATGCAAGCCAACATTAATCGGAGGATGATCTAGATGAAAAAATGGTAGGCATATAACTAATTTTCTACATAATATGTAATAGCAGCAAGAAAGCAAGCAACAACAAGGATCCATAAATACACCTATTGAATATAAATTATTTTAGCATGCTATAAAAAAATCACAAAGTCTGTGATTCAAACATTTACATCATCTACGTAATTTTAAATCTTCTAGTAATATCTTGATACATCGAGAATGTCCATATAAAAATACATGAGCTAATAATTCTGTAAAGGAAAACATATGGATCTGTGTTTATTGTAGCCAAAGCATTTATTTCTAAAATGAAAAAAAAAAAAACCAGTGTTTGCCACCAGTCATGACAACTATCAGTCATACAACTTGGTGATAAAAAAATGTCATTAGCTACATACTGAATTTGTCATTGACCTGCTCTATTTAAATATAAAACTGGTTATTATAATCTGGCAACTGTGGAATGACTGTGAGTACATCCCCTGAGTTTTTCTTGTCTAGTGGAAATGTCAAGATTGTATTTTTTCTTTCTGTTTTTCCAGTGCAAAACCTCTTTACAAGATCCACAGTTCTTAACAGTGCTGATTAATGACTTAAGACCAAAGTCTATCAAAGTTAATGGAAAGACTTCATTGTCTTTTTGATCAATCCATCTGTCCTCTGGCATTTTGGACTTGTGGCTTTTCCTTTGGTAACAAATGATTTCTGTTGTTTCTTCTTCACAGAACAAGGGAGATTTACTTTTAATCAGACTTCACGAGTGAAGAATCTGTTTCTCAGGAGATAGAAACCCAGTTTTCAGAGTCAAAGATTTTGAGGAGTCTGTTGGGGGAGGAGTAGAAAAGATCTTGCTAGATGCCTCAGAGAATTTGTGAGAGTAAGCTGAAAAATCTTACTTAATATCTTGTTTAATGGTTCTGGAATCTGAAGGACTTAACTGGGAGGCTGTAAACTTTCCCGGAGGGACTGATCATATATCACAAAGCCTGAAACCTATGAGGTGGTGGGTTGGTGGTGAGGGTGCAGAAAGTCTCTCCTTTCACGAAGAAACACATTTTTCCCAGAGAAAATGACGACAAAAGTCTGGTCATCCCTGTCATCCCTCTGGCAGAGTTCAAGAAGCATTTGGACAATACTTTCAGGCACATGGTGTGACTCTTGTCAGGAATGATCCTGTGCCGGCCTACGGGTTGGACTTGATGATCCTTGATGGTCCCTTCCAACTTGGTATATTCTGCAATTCTGTGATAAATGTTTCTACTTCTGCTACTAAATAGTTGCAGTAGCTTCCTAGACAAAGCAGACACTTTTGCCATCCCATTGTCATTGCAAGCATCAACTGATCACTGATGCCAGATCTGCACTCTTTAAATCTTTGAAGACAGACCTGCTTACTTTGCTGACAAAAAGAAATTTCCCAATTCAGTACCGTCGAGTCAATAAAAATATTGCTGTGGCAGAGCAAGGTGCATTCTCTTCTCCCTGATGTACCATAATCATCAAATTGTAAGCTAAGATACAAATCCAGAAATAATGTTGCACATAATAGTTGATGTATGAAGCGGAAAGAACACAGTTAATTTGCAGAGGTGAATTTGAGCTTTCATGTCCATCAGACAGGAAAATCTGGTTTTGACTGAAGACAGAGAACTTTCTAAATGGAAGCCACTAAATTCCATTTCTAAATGGGAATATATATTGCAAAAAAATGTTTATATGGTCAATTTTCTATCCAGATGAACCTTCTTATTTCTTCCTGTCAGTTTTACTGGGACATTGCATTCATTTCCTTGTAGTTCTTCTGTACATTTCTCTGGCTGTAAATTTTCTCATGGTTTCTTGTTTTTACAGACATACTCTATGTCTTTCTGTGCAAAAAATGGCACCTCTTTAAGACTTAATATAGGGGTTATCATCCAAAAGACAGAAGTATGTAACACTTTCATTGTGATATTTCATTTCTAATTACATTTCTATTACATTTTTAATGTCTAATATATTCAGTGTTATTGTATAGGTCTTTCCTCATCGAAACAGGACAAAATTAAAACAAAAAAATATTCAGGACAAAATTAAAACACTAAATTTAATCTTTTTTATATTTTCAGGAACTCTACCTTAAATTGCATCCCTACAGGCCAGATAGTGTCATTTTGGGATGTAGGAAGTTTATTGTGGTGGAATTTAAGGCGTGAATTTGAGTATTCTGTAATAAAAATATATGCTTTTGCTTTTTCGTTGTGGTAACTTTCTGGTGTTGTTTATGCACAAATGGTCTTGAAATGTCTTGAATTTACTTCATGATAAGGATAGGTGTGTGGGCTCAAACTGTGGACCAGCTGACATACAACATCTGAATCCTTTGTGAACACTTGTTTAAGGATCAGTGTCATCGCAGTAGGCACACAGCTGGGAGTACACCTCACATATGGCCTCATTTTTTTGCAACTTAGACATCTGTACCAAGATGTGCCATAGTATCTTCTGCTGGGTCTTCATTCTTAGCACGTGGCAGGACTGCCGAACTGGCTTTGCTACCTTGATAACAGGTGTATTCTTCCAGAAAAGGCTACTCTTGGAGGTTAAAGAGGACTTTTTAAAATGCTGTGTTCCAGTAGCAGTAGATTTCAGAATGGAGTAGGCTAAAAATTTCTTGACAAAGCACTTCTTTATGAAGACTGAGGGTATTGAGAGGAATTGGCTTGGTGAATTTGAGTTTCAAGTTTTAAAAACGTTTGTCTGGTACAGAAGGAGCTTCTTTATTGCCAAGAAATGAAAGAAGAAAACTTCTGGGTGCAGGGCAGGTGAGGTGGTAGCATGCCCATCTCCGTTTACAGGGTTGGTTATTTTTTGTTCTTCCAGTACAAATCTACTTAAATGTTGGCCATAAACCTTGGCTGCATTTTAATATTGGCTGTGTACTTGTGATCTTTCTCTACTGATGCTTAAAAAGGGCATTGACTCTTCCTTTTATTTGATTTCTGTCTGCAGCTATAAAATTAATCTCCCAGTCTCATGCTGCAATGAGCTGTGTCAGTGGAAGAGAGATAAGTTTCATTTTTTTTGCCTTAAAACTTCTTCTAAAGTTACAAAGAGTTTACCACATTTACTTTTTCTTTTCAATTTTAACAAAACCCTTGTCTTTTTTTTTTTCTGCATTTCTGTTTTATCCGTGTCATTTTTGGTTCTTTTGTTTTATGCTTCACATTTTTTTCAGACTCTTTTTTTTCCCCTTCAAGCCTAGTTTATAGTCTCTGACAGGATTCTTTCTACGCTATCTGCCAAAACATCTGTTCCTTTTCTGAACAAAAACTTGCTTCTCCAGAAAGTGTCACATGGGTCCAAACCAACTATAAACCTTCATTTCTCTCTGTGACTTTGCCAGTGATGGCCCAGCACTGGGAAACTTTGTATTCTTGTCTGTCTTGTCTCATTTTTCATTGTGCCAAATTCAGGTAGTTTACTGAGGGGAAAAAATTGCATCATTTGGATTTCAATTTACACATTTCCTTTCAAAATATGCTATTAGTTATTTATACTTTCTATTTTTAATTTTGTAATTGTTTCCTGAATTTCTGATCAAAGCATATATTTATTTGCTTAAAATTGATCCCACTCAAACAAATTCTATTGTCTGTTCTTTTCTGCTAGGACTACATTTCAATTACTACACTCACTGAAAATGCAATGTAACTGTCCTTGGTTCTTCTTGGATTGATTTTGGTGATGTTAAAGTTTTGCAGTCAAAGTGGCATTCAGAACAATTTTGGGTGCTTTGAGAAAATTGTCTAACTTTCATTACTTTGATAATTCTTATGTAGGAGACAGACTTGATTCTAAAGTAAAGTTCTCAGATATCTTTAACAAAAAGTGCTGTATTTGAACAGGATATTATTTTTATATTATGTTCCCACAGTATAACAAGATTCACATCATGTATTTTTGTTACGTTTTATAAATGGTCAACACTAGCATTGAATCATGTAAATATCTTTCCATAATATCGAAGTATTTATTGTTCTTTATGTTGCAAAGTAAAGGAAAAAGTGGTTTCCATATGGCTTTCATTTGTCTGTGCTATAAGTTACTGTTGATTTGTTGCTGAGATCACTGTCTTTGGACTATATTAATAACTAAGAAGGAGAGTTTTGGTGGTGAATGGGTTTAAGTTTCTGCAAACTTTTGAGCTTTAGTGTGGTAAATAATTTGAGACAATGGATAGAAAGTACCCCCTGGACTGTGGCTGTTTCACTACTTCAGTCCCCTAAAGTTTTAATTAATTTTCACAGAAATGAATGAGGAATTTTTTTGGTTTTTTTGTCTTAATTTGCCAGAAATTTCTTCATTCTTCAGAGGAAAAAACTGTGTACTTCCACTGTAATATTTGTAGCCATTACTTAGGGGTCTCTAGTGTCAAAATGCTGATTGCAGATTCTATCCCAGTATGGGCTATATGCTTAAGAGTCAGACTTGATAATGCTTGTGGGTCCCTTCCAACTCAGAATGTTCTGTGATTCAAGATTAAGAATATGGTATGGGGTGGGGAAACACACCATTGTCCCCACACACCATTGTCCCCACTCTCTACTTGTCGTAAAGAGAGTTTCTCCAGGTAGCAGAGATTTGATAAATGCTGGGAAGCTGTGTAAAGAGAATAGCTAAGCAAATTGAATTCAACCCTTCTCCATGGCTCAATCCCTCCTAGAACAGGTGGCCTGGTACACTGGCCAAAAGTTGCTGTTGACTGAGTCCATCCAATACCTCTGTCCCCTTGTGCTGGGGATTTGTTTGTGGAAGCTGGCAAGGTGCCCTCCTGGAGGAGCTGCAGCAATAGAAGGAGTGCTGGGAATGGCTCAAAAGTACTGAATCTTTTCACTGCTCTTGCTGTGTTTTGCTGGTTCCTTGAGCGCTTAAGAAAGATCGATGCGTGATTTGTTAGATGAAAGTTTGAAATTTCTTAGTCAAGGAAATATTTCCAGCACAACACAAACCACACTTTCTCAGTCAACTTTCTGTGGGGACTTGCACATGTCTCTTGCTGAGATTTCAGAGCAGAGAGCTTTTTATTTTCTTGGCTTAAACTGCTCAAAATATTTATTTAAAAATAAATTTTGTTACTTGTTTAGGCCTGCTGTAGTATGACCATCTCACTCCATGAGGACCAGCACGGCCAAGTCAGATATGGCAACACACTTTCTGAGCCCTTTTTAATTAAGAATGGTGTGAAACAAGGCTGCGTTCTCGCTCCTACCCTATTCACAGTCTTTTTCAGCATGATGCTCCAAAGGGCCACGTCAGATCTCAATGATCAGGACGGTATCTACATTCGATACCGTACTGATGGAAGTCTATTCAATCTAAGGCGTCTGAAGGCCCACACCAAGACCTTAAACCATCTTGTCTGGGAGCTGCTTTATGCTGATGACACTGCCCTTGTCGCCCACACAGAAGCAGCTCTGCAGCGTTTAACATCCTGCTTTGCAGATGCTGCTGAGCTCTTTGGGCTGGAAGTCAGCTTAAAGAAGACAGAGGTTCTCCATCAACCTGCACCTCAGGAAGTCCCCCATCATCCCCACATCACCATTGGCCAATCAGAACTCAAATCAGTTCAACAGTTTAATTACCTAGGCAGCCTCATCTCCTCGGATGGTAAGATTGACGGAGAGATAGACAACAGGTTGGCAAAGGCATATAGTGCTTTTGGAAAACTCCACAAAAGAGTATGGCGTAATAAACACTTGAAGAAAAGTACCAAGATCAGTGTTTACAGAGCCATAGTGTTGTCTACTCTCTTGTATGGTTCCGAGTCATGGGTCATCTACCGCCACCACCTGCGTCTCCTAGAAAGCTTCCATCAACGCTGCTTCCGTTCAATCTCAAACATCCACTGGTCAGATTATGTGACCAACACATCTGTTCTAGAGCAAGCAGCAATCACAAGTATAGAGGCCATGTTGATGAGAACACAGCTGCGATGGGCAGGGCACGTCTCCAGGATGAAGGACCACCGCCTCCCGAAGATCTCGCTCTATGGTGAACTTGCCACCGGCTGCCGCAAGAGAGGAGCCCCGAAGAAAAGATACAAGGACTCCCTGAAACAACATCTCAGCCTTGGCCATATTGATCAGCACAACTGGTCTACTCTGGCCTCCAATCGGGAGGCCTGGAGACACACCATCTATAATGCTGCTGTCTCCTTTGAGAACGCATGCAGGATCACTCTCGAGGAAAAAAGGCAACGCAGAAAGAACTGTGTTTTGCAGAATACACCATCTAAGGAGTCTTTCTGCTGTGCCTTTTGCAATTGGATATGTCTGTCTCGTATTGACCACATAAGTCACCAACGTGCCTGTAACAAATGTGGATAGAGCCTTCCCAAATCTTTGTTCGCGAAGCCCAGCCACGAGTTCTGGAGTAATTCCACTAAAGTGCAGTCAACTAGTACTATAAATTGCATACTAGGAAACCAGTTCTCTTTGTGCCTTGAGGTGCAACCTGAGTGGCTGGTAGCCCATCAAACAGAGGTACCTTTCAGGTGCCCCTCTGTGAAGCCTGAACTCACTTTACATGGGAAATTACTCCCTCCAGTGAACACATACAACTACTGTGATTTGTATTTATTTTGGAAGACTTACATTTTTCAATGGATAAAAATGAAGAAAATGAGAGCCCTGATAATACAACAAATTCAGTGCAGACTTCTAAGTTAGAACTGTGCAAGCTGTCTCCTGAACCAGTAAGCACAGAGCTGCATCAGTGCTCAGCACAGTGCCCAAGTTAATAAGCTCTTCTAATGGGTAGATCTAATTAGCTTCTGCACAGCTTCATGTGCAAACAGTTTGTCTGCTTTGAGGGACCTTGCTAGTATTTCTGTCTGAGATATTAATCAGTATAGTGTCAGGCCAGTAGACACCTCATTCCAGTTTTCAATGATGATGTGCTCTAAGTATTACAGAAAAGTAAATGTAACTCAATAGAGAAATCTTCAATAGGCAGGTTTAAAACAGAAATGTGATCCTAAGCTCAGTTACAAATATGATCTTAAATCCTGTAAAAAAACCAGTATATATGGACAAACACATGTAAGAAGCACGAAACTGCAACACTACTAGGCACTGGCATTTACAGGAAAATTATTATCAGTTTAATGTCATTTTAATCTGGTAGACAAAGTACATGTAGAAGTTCATGTTCCTCCAGTTTTAAGCTTTGCAATAAAACCTGAATGCATGTTAAATCATAATGCCACTATTTTTCTTCTTTCTCAGTTAGTAAATGTTAGTTTGAAATATAATTGAATGTAAATTTGAAAATAATCAAGGAAAAAGATTAGATTTGGAGATATGGAACTTAGAATAACCCAATTGTATTCAGAAAAGTGACACAAAGAAAATGCTCTTCATGCTGTAGCTTGAAATTTGAGGAGGGGAAAACCTTTTGTTCCTCACTTTGCTGTATGATCCTTTTTTAGAGTGAAATTCAACACAAAGTGAATCTCAGCTGGTTTGGAATTATATTACCATTTGCGGGAAGATTTCGAAACAAGCCAAAACTAACATATTTTGACCAGCCCCTTAAGAGTTCTAATTGCCAGGAGCTGGGCGTTTTTTAGGAACAAATTGGCAATGCAGTAGTGTGAGTCTGCAAAATTTTCTTGGCTGTAAGAGCTTCTTGGATTGAGATACTTTTTTGATTCATGTAGAATCACCTAGAGCTCAGCAGATATTTTTAATGTTCCTAGTTAGACAGTTTCTTCTATACTTCATCTGGAAACTATGGCCAAAGCTGTAATTAACATTGTCAAATCTGAGCATATTCTTGATGATGTTGTTGGTTAAAACCAATGTTGAACAGAGAGGGTCAAGCTGCATGCCTGAAGGGCTCTATAGTGTTCTCCAGAGTCCCTCAGTAGGGATTAGCAATCAAATTACCAGTTCAAGTCCAGGAAAGGTCAAGAGTGATTAACAATCTTTGTTCCATTGGTTAGCGGGAAACAGATGTAAAATGAAGTGACGATCAAAATCCAATTCCTAGTAGATATTTTACATCATAAACACCAAACTCCTAATGATCCCTTGTTAGCAATCTGATTAGAATGGACAGTAATTGAACAGGCACAGAGACTGCCATGCAGCCTTTACTGCCATTCCCCATAACAAAAATTACTGCCATTTTGGGTCTGAAGGACAAGCTGAAATTGCAGTCTCTCTGTCTGGGATTTTTGTATTCTGTTTGGAAATCTTTCATCCTGAGTGATATCAAATGATATTTTGGACCACAAATAAAGCTGAAGATTATTTGAAGTGCTCTGAATGCAGGATAACCTGCAATTTAACACTGACAGGTTTTATCTGATAACTTTAAATATGCATGGTTGATTCTCAGCTGGATTAATCTGACATGGATCTGATGAAAGATTATTATTAAAAAATTATTATTCATTATTAATGAAGCTGGCAAAAGATCCTATTCTGCTTTACTCAAAGTACACAATCATAATTGAAAATGCACGAGTAGTTTTAGGGAAAGTATAACATAGCTAAATGATGTGTATTGTACACATAAGGCCTGCCCTTCTCTTTCTTGGGCATCAACTAGCTTAGAGTTAGGGTAGATGAGAGGTTATATGTTATGGACTTAGAATGAATTAGGGTTTGGTGTTGGGACTTAGGCTTCAGGCATTTGTTTAGGGTTACTATAATGCTATAACAAAACCTTAAATTCCAAAGCTTGATATTCTCATAGTCCTGTAACTAGTGAGTGATAGAATGTCTTTCTTGTAAACATAATATCTCTTAGGCCAAATCTGTGTACATGCTGTTCTGAAATTATCAGAAAATCTATTCTATTTATTCATCTAGGAGTATTTCTGGATTCCGCTAGATGAAAATACTTCCATATTTTAGCAACAAAATCCATAAGATGAATGGACAAAAAAATATTCAATGGGTGGATAAAATGCTTAAAGGATCTTGTAGCAAGTACCAAGTGGACTTTTCTTGTTGTCCTAAATTCCCTTGTCTTAGTTATCTATTGTGGCAGTTTGAGCCACATTAGAAATCCAAAATCCAATTTCCAGGCTTCCCCCACCCCTTCCCACAATTTATCTCAACACCAAAGAGAAACCTTTCAGGACAGAGGCTTCTACAGGGGAAGGGGGAAGCATATATACATTTTATTTACAGAAACAAATACTATACAAGCTAAAAGCAACTATATATATATTATTATACATTTCTATCAGTCCCTTCCAAACTTCTCCCTCAATTAGTCCAGGAAAAGCCTTTTCAGGCTGATAGGTAACCAATCTCTCTCTCGTGGGAGTGTTCGGGGCCCCTGAACCCTCCCCCACCAACCTTCAGCTGTTTGCTGCAGTTCTTTCTTCTTCATGAAGTCCAAGATAACTCCGAGTCCTTTCTCTTTGGTTCTGTATCATTTCTGCTGTGTGATCTCTCTCTCTCAGTCTCATACCTCTGTTCTGCAGGCTGTTGTAATTCAGTCAGTTTATCATAGCGTCTTCCAAGTCAGTTTTCGGCTGCCCCCGCTCAAACCTCAGCAGGGCAACTCCCGAGCCTCTCTCTCTCTAACCTGTCTCCAATTTCGCCTGGGATTTTTCTCCCTGGCACCGAGCTGCATTCAGCCCATCCACTTTGGCTCCGCTTCAACGCTGAGCCTTGCATCCACTTCCACTTAACAGTGAGAGAGAAAAGCCCCCTAGCCTTGGCCACAGGCAGCTCGGTCCAGTTATACACTGTCCTGAGCGTCCTGCAGCTGCAGGGAAGCCTCCTCCCTCTTACCTCAGGTGTTGTGAGTCACATCCCTCACAAACACTCCAAATGCTGCCTACTAACTCTAGCCTAGGCAGAGCTGGGGGTGCCGCAGGGCTCCCCTTCCTGCCCCCTCCCTGGAGGTGAGGGAAGAAGGAGACCCAGCCACCCCCTGGCCTTCTACACCTACACACAGCAGCAGACACCAACAGAAAATTGCCAACAGCTTCCGGTGGTTGTGTATAAATGATTTTTTTTCAGCAGAAGCAAACAAGATGAGTGGTGATTGGCTCTCCAGGGAACACTGATCTGGTACCCAATCACCTCTGAGCCCCCCAGTTCTCAGGGGGGCCAATCTCAACCCGTGACATCTATACAGCAAACTAAGAAAGAAAACACTTTAAAAAACTAACAGCTTGAATAGAATGAGTAAGATGTTGCTGTTTTCTGGTATGTTTGCAGAAATTTTATCCTGAGATTTTTACTCAGTAAATATAAAACAATAGAAAAATATTCTTGTTATTCACTAAGTAGCTTGTGGACTACCCAGAGCTGCTGTTGACTGACAGCTGAAGGATAAGGAATAACTTGAGGGATTCACATTTTGGAAGACATCTGTAATAGTCTTCTGAACTGTGAATCCAATTTTGTTTCATTTTTTTTTTCCAATGACATCGTAACACAATAATCATACAATATATTAGTATGATTATTTTCACTATTATTTTTTATCAGAGAAAGAAGTCAAGCATTTCTTATTACCAATGACAGCTGTCCCTGCTTCTGTAGAAAACTGGTCTACAAGTGGGTTTCAGGCTTCTTGTTAACAAGGACTTAGTGAGATTAATAACACAACTCACTTCTGAGCGGACTTCGTTTCCTTGAGCCCGCATCTTTTTAAAACAACTAATGACGTTATGTATAACCAATTAGTGGAATCAGCCTTTTTTATTGGTACATCCTGGATATGACATGGGAAAGAAAAGTCCAGAGATTTGTACTAACTCTTAGCTCTGCAATGGAGTCAGGACATCACCAGATTTCTTCTTTTAGCTTTGTCTTTGCCAAATCTGTTTCAGTGAGAAAGCTTTCTAGGGTGGTGACTATATATGTTTAGTACACCCTAACCCTGACCACAGGGAGATTTGTGAGCATTGCAGTAATAGTAATAATATATAACATTAAATGTAGATTCTGAAAGGATGTCTATTCTGAAAATGCACTTAGGGAAACACAAGTGGGAGTGTCATTTACACTCGAAAAATGGAACCGCTAAGCATTTATATTTAAATTAAACGCTTTTATGAGTTCATTGAATGTTATTTAGCAGGTATATTATAGCAAAGACATGTTACCTATTGCCTTCGAATGAGGATATTATTGCTTTTTCATAGTTATCTTTTGTATCAGCATTTGGCAGGTAAAAAATGATATTTGCTTGCTAATGTTAAATTGTTTTGTGCTGCTGCTCAGCCACAAAGATATAGAAGATGAGATAAAGGAAAAAAGTTATTTGCTTTTTTGGGCAGACATAGGAATATATTAATGAACAGTGATCTGGACCTGTCTTTGAAGTAATGTTTATTCTATGAAAGGTAAAGCACTTAATTCCTGTCTGAATCACTCCATCAAAATGCTGTTCATGCAGGAGGCTGCAAGAGTGAAACTGCAGTTAGAATTGGCTCAAATAGGTCAGTATGATCAAGGTGGTGATGATCAGAACAGTTAGGGGTCAAAGCAGAATGGACTCCAAGTATCAGGATTTCGGGAACTTGGTGTGCAAAGTTCCTGTTCCTGAATCCATTTTTTTGTGCCACTTTATTTCCTAACTTGTGCAGATTTGGAACCAATAATACCTGATTCACCCTGAACCCTGAATTTGTTATACTTTAAGAATATGAAAACATGCTCTTTGAGTAAACAATGAAGCGCAAACTCATAAGGATTCCAGCTTAATTTTTCAGACTTCAGTGTTCTGTTTAAATTAAAAAGAAACCTTCTGGTAACCAAGCTTTGCAGGTTTCTGCTTTAGTTTAAGTCTATTTTGATAGGCCAGTTAAATTTTTTTTACATATCTGAGAAGTCCTTGTGATACAAGGTCAGAATAATAAATTTTATGTTTTATTCTTTATGTAGGAAGAGTAATATAATGCCATCACTACTTTATTATGCTGCAGTCATTCTGTTACATGCAACTTAAAATATTTCAGCTATAAGTACTTGGAGAAAGTTCATAGGTGTACATCACTATATTATAATTTGCCTGTAAAGACTACATTTCTTCTAGTCATCCCTAGAAATGCAGTGATAGATCAAGACCATGGAGCTAGTTCCGAGGTGAGCTGAAGAGATGGTGAGCTGAGAATGCGCTGTATTTGCACTTGTATAACCACTGCTCCAGAGCTCCAGTATTTCTGTTTACAAGTTGAGTTAGTATTTCTCACTAATTGGAAATGTCTTGACCTTTTCTGAAGGCTGGAAAAGTTTTCTGAAGGGTTTATGAAACTGGTACTCAAATTTTTCTTTAAAACCAGAAAAGTCTTTCTGTAATTTGAAGGTGCTCAGCAGAAGTCAGCAGCCATAAAATAACACCAAAGATATCAGTTTATTAGACCTTGAACAGTCTTGTATTTAACTTGATTCAGTACATCTTAATATGAATTTAAAGAGATGTATCAGAACTACCGTATGTTACAGGAGAAGATTCATGGTCCTCCACAGACAAGCTCATCCTAGAAGCTGTTTTGCTGAATCAATATTCACGTATTCTCTTTTTAACTTTTTTGTTACAGTGTGAAAAACTTAGCAATGAATAACCTCCTTCAACTTATGTGTCAATGCCCAAAGGACTCTTAACTCATCTCAATTTAAATTAATGACCTTACTGATAGTATTAGCAATTGGACCATGGCTCTCATGAGCCAGCTATTTGCATATGGAATTTGATTAATCCTGCTGGCTATTAATTTTCGGTTTTAATTAGGTGTGATACTATAGCAAGAGAAAATACAAGACTACTGTCAGGCACAGACAATGTTGCTTTTCTATTGGGTATTCTATTCTGTTTGGCTGTGTTAGCTTCCCTTACAATGTCTGTTTGTATCAACTTGGAAAGCTACCATAGACCTTAAAAAGGTCTGTGCAAGCTCAGAGATAGTCACTACAAAGAAGCACCATATTGAATGAATGTTACCATATAATAGGAAATAGAGAAATTGGTTTATGGTACACCCTTCTAGTATTCTGTAGCTCTATTCCTCTTAATGGCATAATAGGTCTCTTGTAATTTGTGTGTCCAGTCACAGAAAGACCAGCTCTGTAAGCAAGTGGGACTAGTACTTTTACTGAGGCTACTTGTTTTCCCTGTATCCCAACTAAGCAAATGTGCACTGACAATAGAGTCCTGCACAGATCTGGATCAAGACTAAATTTTTCCAGGATCTTGTAAATATGTAACGTGGTGTCTCCTGGTTTCCAACAGGCCAATCTGTATTTCTTTGACATCTTTGCACTTCAGGAGCATAGCAACATGTTTATGTGTGTCATAGCCAGGAAAACAATGTGCAGCACCTGGCTTGCTCAGCAGAGCTGGTGCCCCCATGCTGCTTACTGCTGAGCATATCCCAGTAAGAATTAGCAGACCTTGACAAAACCATCAAGAAAATCTCAATAAAAATTTAGTACCCTTGCAATAGAAAAGCTGTTTTATCTTTCCCTTTCTTACCAGAACAACATCAAAGAAACAGACCTCTTTCCTAAGAGATGGATTTTAATAGGTGTTGATATCCATTGACCAAATGAATGAATGATCAATGCCTATCAAACAAACACAGTTAGAAAGGGAATATATTGCTGCGTCTGGTGAAAATTCAAAGAGAAGTAAACCTTCTTCTCTGAGATCACAGAAGGCTTCTGAGAAGTCAGTATGTGTATCTGGCAAGGGCATAAGGTGAAGATGAAGGCATGAAGATTAGCAGGGATATGCCAAACTCTGATTGAACATTGGAACAGCTTCTTCTGTGCTTTTAAAATGCCTTTCCTGAAGTACTCAGCTGTTTGTAATAGATGCATAACTCATAGTGAAAAACAAGCAGTTTCAATGAAAGGAATTTATATTTTTGCAAGAGAATTTCTTGTACTTGTGGAAGCCCCCTTTTTTTTATTTAACAAATATCTCATTTACATAAAATTTCTTTATGTGGAAATATGCACTCTGCCAACATCAGTGGGAGTTAAATCTCCTCAAAAGACATCTTTGTTCAAATTCATATTTCTAGGATACATCCATGAATATCTACGTGGAAAGTGACTCAGCTGTATCAACATTCTAATGCTTTTCTTTGGAAAACTATGGTATCAGACATGGGAACCACAAACTCTTTGGGTACATTTAATTTTATTAAACTTTTGCATCGACAGTGGATGATTTGAAACTGCATGTAGAAAATTAGTAATACTAACAGAGTATGCTAAGAGTATGCTAATAGTATTCTAATATTGTACAGTGGTCTTGTCCGTTATATAGTACCATGACATGTCAGGTTATAGTCTTTTTCACCTTCTTCAGAAGATATGCCTACTGCTATGAAAATGGATGTTTTCTTCAGTGTGTTATATATAAAGCAAACTATAGTGCAAATTTTGATTAAAATGTTGCTCTGTGTCCTTTCATATAAAATCTAATTTTATTTAATATTACTTTCTACATGTATGCAGAAAATGGCAAGCTAATATTAATAAAAGAAGGCTTATAGGAATGTGGAACAAGAACAATAGATCCTTGTCAAAATTTATTTACCTAGCTAGACTTTCATTTCAAAGTTAGCAGCACTCTGTAATACTGGCATAATACAGGGGTCTTAAAACTCTGTTAGACATTTTTAACCCATTTTAATTTATTCCATGGAAGTTTAATCCCCTGCTGAATGGAGATGGGGTGAATTTTCAAAAGTCATAATCCACTGAAGTAAAAAATCTGTAATGACAACATAGACAGCAGGCTTCAAGAGTTTAGTTTAAATTCTTTCTAAAAATGTAAAACTTAGGGCAATAGTTAATAGGATATTTCATACAATTATATTTCAATCCCTTTCCAGATCTTTATACATTCACTTGCATCTTTGCCATTAGAAATATTTTGGCTTGATTTCTATTCTTTTAAGGCAAAAATCAGAGAGCTGTAAAATTCTAATGTGAAGATTTTCACAGAGCATTGTAACTCATTTGGTCCTTCAGTTCACAGACAATTATACGTGATATCATGATGTTTTCTAAATCGAAAGAGAAATGATGTCTTACAAACAAAACACCTTCCATTCTGCCTTAACTGGGCAAGAAAATAAAATTAAGCTACATAATACCACACTATCTTCATCCTTCTGACTACTGCCTCCCTAAGATCGTGCTCTATGGTGAACTTACCACCGGCTGCAGCAAGAGAAGAGCCCTAAAGAGAAGATACAAAGACTCCCTGAAACAACATCTCAGCCTTGACATATTGATCAACATAACTGGTCTACTCTGGCCTCAAATCGGGAGGTCTGGAGACACACCATCTATAACGCTGCTGATGCTTTTGAGAATGCAAGCAGGATCACTCTCGAGGAGAGAAGACAACGCAGAAAGAATCGTGCCTTGCAGAATATACCACCTAAGGAGTCTTTCTGCTGTGCCTTTTGCAACCGGACGTGTCTATCTCGTATTGGCCTTTTTAGCCACCAGCGTACTTGTAACAAATGTGGGAAGAGCCCTCCCCAAATCTTCGTTCGCGAAGCCTAGCCATGATCTTCATCCTTCTACTCCTCTAGAGTTTTTATAATTGACTTTAGTGATGGGTCATGATTTGGCCCATAAATTGATTGGATGTATTCCACGTTTCCTATGTACTCCAAACCTACACTTTTACGCTGTCCTTTGACTAGTACCTTTGGAGCTGCCTAGTTCTGGAAGTACCTGTAACTCAGAAAACACCTTCTTTATTTTTTGACCGGGAAGCTCCTCTTGTGCCAACTATAAATTTTTACAGCTTTGCCTGGCCTGAGCATCCAGGCAGCAAAATTCTGCCTGAATCGCACAGGAAAAACGCTGCTTCCCTGCTAGATTTTGTTGTGGCCTACTGGACAAGAATTTAGGTGGCATCAGATGAAGCTGGGATGTGACTTGTTCAGAACAAACAGGAGGAGAAGATTCTCAGAGAGTCTGAAGCAGAGATGAGGAATGGCTGGTTGCAGGGTGTTTCACATGCTGAAAGTTTCATAGAGAAAAAGACAAGTTCTTGTAAGTGATGTTTATTGAAAATTATAAAATTCATGGCCACATATCCAGCTTAAGAAGTCCTCGATCTGCAAAGATTTGAATATGGAAAAGATTTTCTGGTACATGTGGTGTATTCTCTCCCTAATTTTGTACTCCTTGATAAACCCAACTTTTAGCCGTTGTTGGAGGTGTAATATGGGACTAGATGGACTTTTGTTTTGACCTGCTAATCCTATCAAGTTCTTAAATAAAATAGACAAGGAAAATCACTTGCTTTTGTTTCTCTCAGAGCTACATTTCTGAAGGAAAAAAACAAGGAGCTTCCTTCTTTGAAAGACAACAGTGACAGCAGTGTGTATCTTCACCCCTGCTTTCTAGAAAAAGGGTGGAACATTTTGTAGGGCTGGCTTTTCATCACTTCCTGTTGTGGATCTGTGATTTTTGTTCCTGGTTAAAAGTCTCCAGTCTTCTCCAGGCAGATAGAGGAGTCTGGATGTTTAATTCCAAGTCTGATTTCCACTCCAAAAATTTGTGAAAGGATAAAGAAAGTCTTTATCTTACAAAAAGCTGACTGCCACAGCTGAGAGGGCAGCACTGGAAGAATGAAGCAGAGAAAAAAAGGAGAAAGAGAAAAATATCAGTTAGGGCACTGCTACCAGAAGAAATGTCTCTGTAATTACAATCTAAGTCTGATTTAAAGTACCTATTTGTCTTAGATGACTAAACACTTTTTAAAAACCTTTTTAAAGTTCTTTTAGTTGTTAGAGAACAAAAGAAACTCGATAAGACTAATTTTTCTGATTTTAAATACTTGTGAAAATTATTCATATGATTAAATCAAACCCAAAAGATAACAGAATAGTACAAAGTGACACTGCTTCTCAAAGGAAACCTCCAGTTGGGAAATCTCCTATATCTAAAAGTAGGAACAATACCAGCAATTCTGCACACCTTGCTGTTTGAGTAATACATCACTGGCTTCAGCATGCTTATGGATGTATAGTGGACTTGAACAT
Source organism: Lepidothrix coronata (assembly GCF_001604755.1). Classification (NCBI taxonomy): domain Eukaryota; kingdom Metazoa; phylum Chordata; class Aves; order Passeriformes; family Pipridae; genus Lepidothrix; species Lepidothrix coronata. The sequence goes on from NW_016690242.1 coordinate 4,607,525, forward strand.
GAGTAGAGCATTTCGGAAGGCATTTACATAGAGCATTCATTGGCCTGCTTCCAGCCTGCAGCCTTTGGGTTCTCTCCATGTTACTGTCTACAGGGCAAACTATGCACCATAGGTCAGGTTATTCCTGGTCATCATTAAGCCTCTAGGTGAAGAGCATTAATTCAGTTTTGAATGTTCATCAATACCTCATGGAGGGAGAGGAAGCAGTTCATTCTGTTTCTCTCTCTCTCTTGATTATGGAATAAACCTAGATGAATAGTTTAGACCTCAGACCAGATTTCCAGGTGAATAAGGTAATCAGTGAGGTGATTCCCACCCTAGATCATGGACTTGACTGGCACAGAATATTGTCTGATCAGGACCTAACAGGTGGCAGGCCACCACTTTCTTTCATCTGTTTGTTACCATTCACAGGGCTTGTGGCAGTGTCACAGCTTAAGCCATAGTCCACAAGAATGCAAAGGAGAGAAAATGAAACTCAAAAGCAAAATTCTGTATGGTAGTTCTTAAGTATTCTTGTGGGAACCAACCACTTCAGGAGCTTTATCACCTTTGTATTTCCTGAAAATTATTCGAGACTTCCTAGTTTTCAGATCTATTTATAACAGGCAACTTACATTGTGTAGAAAGCGCTGCAAAATTGTAACTTTTGCTAGTTTTTATTCTTTTGCAGAGCAGCCACTGCAATATCTTAATATTTTATGATAACAACTGTTAAGAATTATAATGGCTCCAAAAAAACCACTGTTGGTTTATACATGCCCTCATCTTTCTGTGGGTGCAAATTTTCTAATTAGTCTTTGATTCTTAGTCAGATCGCAAAGAGATATCAACTGATATAGGCGTTCTCATTTCAATGATGTTAGATTTTACTGAATATATATCAGCTGTTGTCAGCTGAATTTATATCAGCTTTCTCATCTTGCATAACTGCTGTTGTGTGAATGATGAAAAAACTCAGGTAGCCACATTTTTGTTTTGACAAGGGCCATTTGAAACAAGAATGATAGCTCATAGATTAAAACAAGAAAAATACAGAATTTAAAGCTGAGCTGAGTGCAGTTGATAGTATTAATCTGAATTTTACCAATCCTAAGGAAGTTCTATGCAAAAATTTTAGTAACGATGTATCTTAAGTTCAATTTCCTAACTTAAAGACAGTAAAAAATATTACCTTGCCTCTGTTTTCTGTGAGAACAAATTATATTTTTTATGCTGAAGTGGATGATTCTAAGTGATTACTTTAGAAAGCATTATTGAAAATTTCAAATGCCTCTTTTTTTGTGGCCGATAATGAAAGGATGTCACCACAATTCTGCAGGGCTCTGAGCAAGGACCTCTGCTGTTCAATACATTTTTGTAAAGGACTGGGGGAAGGTGAGTGAGAAAGTTTGTTAATGACATAATATCTGAGAGTAGAAAAGATAAGATCCAAGAGGGAGGAACGGCAGAGAGATCTTACCAGAATTAGTAAATAGGCAGTAAATTACGGAATGAAATTCTGTGGTAGCCCAAGTAATGTGAAACATATTATAAATATAAATCCCAGTTCCATGTATAATTAGGATTGAAATTGTAGTGTTGTCAGTTTCATAGAAACATCAGTTCAGTGTTCATTAATGATCAAACCCAAATAAAATATTATGAATTAGTAGAGAAAAAAGACTGAACTAACAGTGGAAGGCCATATTTGCCATCATACAGGACCATGGCTCTGACAAATCTTGGATACTGTGCTCCATTCTGGTCTCCTCATTTTAAAGACAGAACTGGGAGTGGAACCAAGTGGGCTTCAGAGAAGGACAAAAAGGAAATTCAAATGTATATGTATAGAATTGGTTATGTACAAGGATTATTTGTGTGGCCCAGGAGGGTCAGGGCTGGAAAAATGATCAATATTTGTTTACTATTATGAACGGATACAACTGAGACATGTACTAGTGGGCTAGAAGTAGGATGCTGTATGTAGCTAGAAATCATAAAATTGTCCACTCGCTGATATTTGTACAAAAAAAGTTTAATGTGTAGCAGCAAAGAAAAGTAAAGAGGAGCATGGGAAATTTGGATAGAGCCTGAATTTTCCATCTGGAGAATGAAAAGTACTCCAAGGGCTTCAGGAGCCAGGTTCAAAACAAACTGTATGAGGAAATAGAGCTGTGGAACTCATTGCTGAAGTACATTGTGAAGATTAAAAGTTTACAAAGGGTCAGAGTGAGCAAATGCACAGAAGAGCAGTCTATTGAGAGTTACTGAAACATATACAGAAACAATACCTAGCAGTGGAAACTAGAATTGACAGCTGGGAAGAACTTAGGAGGCCATGTTCTTGCTCTTCTCCAGGAATCTCTTACGGTTGTTTTTGGAGAGAAGAAGATTTTTCTAAATAAGCCTTCGGTTTGATCCTGCATAGCCACTTTTGCGTTCTCATTTGACACAGTAGATCAGGAGTTACTGTTCCATTTTTCAGACTCAGCTGAGTTTGCATTTTTTGATTGACCAACTCACATCCTTAATTTTTTTCATGTCATGCAGCAAAAGTCCTGTAAGTTAAAACCAGAGAGGTTTGTTTCTGTGAAATATTAATATGTGTGGGTTTTTGTGTTTGTCCTCCCTTTTGAAAAAGTGTCAGTTTGCAAGAGGTACAAGTCCTTCAGTGTGTTTCACACTCCCCCCCCTTATTATAATCATATCTCCATCAACTTGCATTCTCAGTTTCTTTGTTTATCATCAAATTCCTGTAGAATATTGAATTTGACTTGTCTGGAAATTATTAATTAAATAAAATGTTTAAATGCTGCTGTAACTTTGTGCAATGTGTAGACAGGTATAGGAAGAAAAATTGATCTGAGTAGAACAGTAAAGTAGGTCCAGATTTTCCTTCACCCATTGCACAAGCAGGATTAATATGAGGACATGGGATTCATTGAAAACTTTCCGAGTGCTGTCCTGCCTCAATAATGGTTCAGCTTACTGTGATGTCCATCAGTACTTTTTAATGTGTGTTGTTATCTGAGTTATCTTACTGAGGAAAGAAAATTCTGAATTCTTTTATACAGAGCATATGCAAACACAGTGCTGCCAAGTTCTTGCAGTGTTATGCCAGCAAAAACAATCTTGGTTTTGATTAGTTATTTACCTGAAGAGAGAGATTTATCACCTTGAGTATTAGATTGTTTGTTTATATTTTCATTTGCCCTCAAGTAGTCACACATTTGGAGGTATAAATGCATAATTTGTAAACCAGTACTATAATTATAGGTAATGAACTGTAATAGAGCTAGAATAAAAGGAAAAGAGTGAGAAATCAAGAGGCATTCTGTACCTTTTTGAATTACTAATTTTTTAATCTCTAAATCAATCAGCCTTAAATTAATGTTAATATACCTATGGTTGATTTTAAACTGAGAAGAGGGCCTAAATCATCACTTGGCACCTTCATGGATTCCCAAGATCCTTTATCAATTTCATTTTCTCTGCTCCAAATGTTTAGGTTTGACCTGACAAAACATTCAGGGCTCAGTGTCTTGAAAGAGAATTCCAAAATTTCTGAGGCAAATAAACTGCTTATCCTTTAGGAAGTCCTAAAAGAACTACATATATTCATTAAAAAGTGTTTAATGATGTTAAACACCATTACAAAAAAATTTTCACCCTCAAAATGAAGGATACAGAATGAATGGAGTATTCTATTTTAATGGATTCAAAAATTTATTACAGATCAATTTCTGTCTTTTTTAATGATGCTTTGGGATATTGTGCCCAGTGAAACCACTGTCTTTGCTTCTTCACAGAAGAAGCAGAAGAAATGGAATAGCATTTCATTATTCATTATTCACAGGAAAATAGCTACCAAGCAGTCAGCTCCTGGTACTTTTTGGATATCATTAGACTTTAGTAGGTAGTGGAAATCTGTACTTTCTATTAGAAGTACAAGACCAGAACCAAATGTCAGTCTTTCATGCTTAAAGATTGCTTTTCCAATGACATTTGTACCCTTGGATAAGCATTTCTGGATCTTTTTGCTCTTTACTATTTTTCTATATGGACATTTTTGCCATCATCATCATTCAAATCCAGTTCTAGCTATGCAGTCACGGAGGAAATCCCCCTACTCAGCACTCTCACAACATCAATTTATTGCACTGCAGTGGGGTTGTGGGTTAACACTGGTGGGCAGCTAGGCAGCTCACAGGTCTTTGCTTTCTGCCTTTACCCTATGGGACCGGGGAAGAGGAATGGAAGAATAAAAGCAAGAAAACTTGAGAGTCAAGATAAAGAAAAGCCTAATAAGTGAAGGATAAGTGGGAGAGAAGAGAAAGAAAAGAAAAAGAGAAGTGAGAAGAGAAAGAGAACAAACCAGAACAAGTGATGCAAAGTCAATGCTCACTAACTCCCAGGGGTAGAGTGGTGACCAGTCAGTTTCTGAACAAAAGATGGCTAACCCCCTCTAAACTCACACTTTTAATTGCTAAGCACGATGTTACATATTATGGAATATATCTTTAGTTAATTCAAGTTCTCTGCTCAGTTGTGTCCACTCCCAATCCACTGTGCACCTCCCCAGCCTATTCACTTGAGGGGCCAAGAGAAAAATAGAAGGCCTTGATGCTGAGAAAACTCTGTTCAGCCAGAGCTAGAACATTAGTGTGCTGTCAGCATGTGGGTCAAAAGTCTAAACCATAGCACTGTATGAGCTCCCATAAAGAAAATCGACTCTATCCTAGCTAGAGCCATTACAAGTGGGCCAAACTTCCTCATGTTTCATTATGGAAGTGACACTTTGCTGTGGAAAAGAAAACAACTCTGGGTATAGTGAACTAATTTATGAGGTAGAGTATGCAAGTTTCTGAACTATATGCAGATACCCTCAAGGAAGAGGACAAAAAAACCTCTATAGAATTTAGGCTGCTGGCTGTTTTATTATCCACTTGAAATTCGCTCTTTTTCCATGCACCACTAGAATAGGTCTATGTTTCGGTTTCACACTACTAAGTGCAAAATCTCATGCATTTGTACGCTCTTTCCTGTATTATTGCAGCCTTGCGTTTGGAAAGGAGAGATCGAAGAAAATTGTGGATCGGTTCATGTGAAAAAACTGCTGCATTTGCAGAAATTCTATTACACAGCAATGCTCTGTGTTATTGGGTGTGTGAGTCTCTGAGGATACATATATCTACTTTCTATAGCACATAGTATACTAACAGTATATGAGAAAGCAGTTGGTTGGAAAATATTAGTGAAGAAAAATGAATTATAGAGCTTTTTTATTAACCCTTGTGGGCTGTTTTTTTAGTGCTTACACAGACACTTGACTCGGGAGGGCAGGTTCAGGGCTTTAATCATGAATATAGCCAGTTATCCACACTGAAAATTGCAAACAGAGGTCTCGGGGCTAACTGCATGACCAGAAGTCTTTCAGGTATTACAAAATCGATGACAGTAACAATCAATTGTATCTGTTAGATCAGGTATGAAGCAGTATAGAATGCATGGAATCTAAATCGTCTATTCCCATGAAATATGCTGGCTTTCAAAGAAACACTTTTTTCAATGTTATTCAATGTATTGGATCAGTCAGCAATCATTTCAGAAAATATCTCCTTCCTTTCCTGAATGTTCAGTTTTATATATCTGAAAAAAAGAGACACTTCTTTTAAAGGCTTTTATACTCTTGCATCTTGTTACATGGAAGTTGTAGTGTAATCCTATGAAATGTAAATAATTGAAGATGAAGATGATTGAAGATGAAGAAAGAAAAACAAAGATTAAAAAAAATTGTGAGCAAAGAAAATTACAGTGATAAGCAGTCTGTATCCTACCTACAGATTACGAGCTCTGCTGGCTAACTGCTTAGATTCATAGCATGTTGACAGATTCATGCTAGACAGGCACATTTTTCCTTTTAACCACATTTCTTTTCTTATTTTCCCTCTTTCCCCATATGCCACAGAAAAAAAATATATTCTGAGTCTCTTTCTCTCTTCCTGTGACATTTTCATTGCTGCTTCATTAACCAGTGCACCATCAGTGCATTTTATTACAGCTTCTCTCCTGGCTCACTGTGTTGATGCTAAAATGCAACTATGAACTGGCTATTGAAATGCTAGTCTGTGTTTAATCCTTCTGTCCATTCAAAAGATGAAGAAGTAATATCTTTGGCAAAATCCTGAATTAAACCCATATTTTATCTATTACCCTTTTTGGCCCACCAACTTGAAAAGCACTGGGGAGATATAGTGTGGGGTGTGACAGACTTAATTATCTATGTATTTACTGTAAAAGGCTGCGGGCATATCTCCTGTCTAATTAGTGTATTAAGACAATTTAGACTGATTTTATGTATATGCCTTCAACTGACCTTGAAAAACTACTGAAGTTAATGAAAGCATGCTTCAATTTCAGAATTTTTAGGAAATGAAAAGGCCATGCTATGATAGATATCCTCTGTGACATATACCTGCAGTTGTACCAGTAGGGAGGGGACATGATTTAAATACTATCTGGTTTCCAATGGGTTTCCTGGGTAGGGAATGCACTCAATTCATTTTTAAGTGAAGAGAAAGATGTAACTGCAAGTATGATAGAAGCATGTAAATCAGAGGAATAAAGGAGGCATATTCAGAATCTCATATGTAGCCGTGAAAAGGGAAATAAGAAATGTGATGGCCTCTTCAGAGCAGTGCAAATGTTAGAAAACGGGGCAGTGTGTGTGGTGAAAATTTTCAGAGGGAATGGAATAACGTGTTGTCAGTCACTTTCCATCCAGCCGCTGCCCCACCAACTGCAGCACTCCCTGCAACACTCCGTCAGAGCTCTCTGCCAGTGCTGCATGTTAGACAGCTGCGAGCCTGCATCTGTTTTCTGTTTTCCACTCAATTAAGGCAAAGAGAAAAACTATAAGTAAGACAAATTGCTCTGACAGTAAATTTTGTGACAAACTATGTCTGAAATATATGATTTTGTAGGAAATTGTGCAAGACTTTGTCTTCTTTTAAATGTGATTTTGCAAATTTTTTTTATTAGTACTTTTAAATTGGTGGCCTTATTTTTCTTGTAAGTACACAAAAGGCTTTCTGTCTTACACAGATCACTATTTGATTTGGGGAGGAAATGGTGAAAAAAGAAATGAAGCAAGGAAGGAGAAATGCACGTCATACTAGATACAGACAAGGCAAATCAGTAGCTAGTCTGCAAGGGACTATAAGAAAAGACTGTGACTCCTCCTGTATTAATTGAGGTGGATTACACAGTATGTACAGCTGTCGATGTCAAACTCATTAAAATTTTCATTATTCTTTATTTATTTTGTAGTTGTGACTGAGGGTCCCAGTCAAGAACACAGACCAGTGTGTACTCATAAAAGGAGTAGGGAAATTATATTACTCTTATTAGATTCATAATGACATGGACTCTGAGCATGGTCAGGCTGGCACCACCAAGACAGCCCCCTGACAGTGGACACTAGGGGCAGCAAAAAAAAAATGAATGTGACTGATAGTGGAGAACACAGCTGCTTTGCAGAGAGAACATTCAAGCCAGAATGCTTCACTCTGAGATGCCCCATACAGCCACATACAGACTGAAGGATGACAAGGCTATGTACCTTGTTTTTTGTAGTAATTCGTTACCTGCTTATCACTTACAGACATCATAACAGGAGAATATTTTGAATGTCTTGGGATTAAATCTGAAGGGCAGTGTAAAAAACTGGTAAAGGAGAATTAAGTAATAACTCCTTGGAAAATAGAGGAAAATAGACATTTGTGGTTTGGTTTACTGAGTAGAGAGATATAATTTAATTTCTCAAAAAAAAATTCCCTTTGATTTTGAAATATGGTCATTTTGGTCTCAAGTGGTAGCATTACATATCTCAATATATCTTCTCCTTCTTCCCTTCTTTTTTCAGGTTACCTGCGCAAATTTAACAAATGGAGGAAAAACAGAACTACTAAAATCAGGAAGCTCCAAATCCACACTGAAGCATATATGGACAGAAAGTAGCAAAGACTTATCCATCAGCCGACTGCTGTCACAGACTTTTCGTGGAAAGGAAAATGATACAGATTTGGACCTGCGATATGATGCCCCAGAAACTTATTCTGAGCAAGATCTCTGGGACTGGCTGAGGAACTCCACAGATCTGCAAGAGCCTCGACCCAGAGCAAAGAGACGTCCCATTGTCAAGACTGGGAAATTTAAGAAAATGTTTGGCTGGGGAGATTTTCATTCCAACATCAAGACTGTGAAGTTAAATCTATTAATAACAGGGAAAATCGTTGACCATGGCAATGGGACATTTAGTGTTTACTTCAGGCATAACTCCACTGGTCAAGGGAATGTATCTGTGAGCCTAGTGCCCCCTACAAAAATAGTGGAATTTGACTTGGCACAACAGACAGTGATTGATGCCAAAGATTCCAAGTCCTTTAACTGTCGAATCGAATATGAAAAGGTTGACAAGGCTACCAAGAACACACTCTGCAACTATGACCCTTCAAAAACGTGTTATCAGGAGCAGACCCAGAGCCACGTGTCATGGCTCTGCTCCAAGCCCTTTAAAGTAATCTGTATTTACATTTCCTTTTATAGTACAGATTATAAACTAGTACAGAAGGTGTGTCCTGATTACAACTACCACAGTGACACACCCTACTTCCCGTCAGGGTGAGGACCAACTTCTGTCTGAGACTGAAGCCTGGGGAATAAGAGGTTGTATGACAGGTCTGTAACCTCAAGGAGGAAGGCCACATCTATTGCCTGGAATGTGTCTACCTGCTGCTGCTGCTGTCAAATGGCTGCAAATATGTTAGTGGAAAACAATCTGATGTAATTTTTGCCCAGTCAGCTCCATGTATCAATCTAGGTGTAAATCACTATGGATTTGAAATAAAACCATACACATACACAGAGACACACATACTTTTCAGTGCACATTACTGAGATTCCTATTAAGAAAGCTTTCATTGTCTCATGTCTAAGGTTTAAGGATAACTTCTCATCAAGCAAAATGGATTAACTAGACAGAACAAGGTTTCTAACGCAGACTGTTATGGAAATCTCCTTGAAAGTCCTTCGAGTACATGCCAATCAATAATCCCCACTCATGCATTCTACTGCTTGAAGTAGCTGTACTGGTAAACAATACTGTAGGAGTAAATACTTGTTAAAGTGGGAAAAATGTGTGTCTAGAGCTCAGTATTTCTTATTATATGAACACAGCAAAGCGTCATGACTTTTTCCAGCATACAGTAGGCACATTCGAGGTGGTATTAGGTGGCTCTTTTTCCGTGGAGTGAGCCTCTTCCTAGTAAAGATGGGCAAACATTTGGAATTTACATGTGAGCAGACATACTGGTTTCATGTTTCTCTGACTCTTTAAGCTCTGATTCTTTAAACTTGTTTGAGTTTAGGCCGAGTTACTTAAAAACTGCAATTGATCTCTAAGAAGGAAAATGCCTGGCGGAGAACATGTAAGTTATAAGTGGCTGTCTTATCTTTATTACAAAATATTGTAACAAATTCAATATCCTAGTCTTCATTTGTATGAATGGTTTGTATTGTACATAATTTAACCAGTGTTATTTGAGCTGCTTATTAATATTAACTTGTAATTGTCTCTCTGCTTGTTATTGGTTAAAAACAATCAAGGAAATGAGGAATCCATTTTATCAATGTAGCTGTAAACTCCATTAAAAGACAGAACTATGTACAAAGCATTTATTCAGCTAAAGTATTGTTGAAAGCTATACATATACAACATTACTACAGTCTGTCTGTATTTAGATATTTTATTTCCAGAGAAAAATGAACTGTATATAAAAATAAAAAATCTTAAAGTTGAGTTTCAATATGTACTGTGTAGATAGTAGTTTAAATGGTTCTGACAAGCAGATAACACTCCAAGTCTAATATGGTTTTCAATATTGTCTCTTTGCATATGCACATATATATATACCTCTATCTATAAATTTGCGTGTGTGCATGTTTGTGTGTGTATATGTACGTGTGTGTGTGAGTGTGTGCAAATACTTATATATGTTGAACATGTAAAAATTTCTTGAGCCCTATTTCTAGCAAGGAGATTTTATTACTGAAGGGTCTTGCTAATTGAGTAGAAGCCCCCACTTGGATAACAAATTACAGGTGCGGGGCTTTGTTTAAAATGATCCATTATGATTTAAAAGTGGGAAAACATGGAGCCACTCTCTGTGTCCACAGGCCTGTCTTTGCCTTAATTCTAGCCTTCTCTGAGGTACTGATCTCTCTTTATGGAATGAAGAGATCCCTTTTTATGATACAAGGGAATTTTCTTCCTATAAGCAAAAAGCTCATAGCTTTTATATATATATATATTTTTTTTTCTTTGTGTGTATGTGTGTGTGCGTATAGTGGCATACTTTACCCCCAGCATCCAGGAAACCAGCAAATATAAGAAGTCCATGCCTAAAAGAAGACTGCCCAAAGAAGAACTCAGTATTTCATATCATATCTTTCAGAATTTTCATTCCTGGTAATGTTTTCTTCCATCCTTCCTCCCTTACCTGCAGGTTCTGTGCTCTTGTGTCAAAGCTGTGAATGCAGATATGGGTCAGCTTCCAACTATGCCCAGTGTTATGAACAGCTTCTCCAAAATCCCAATAAACACTCCAAGAAGTGAAAAGTTTGAAACAACTTCCAGTTGTGAACCCCTCTTGCTGAAATGTGCAGAATCTAAATGAGACTGAAATAAAACAAGTGGATAACATTATTGAAAGTAAATGTTTTCCCATTGATGTGTGAGTAGGAGAGGAGACTTCCATATTATTATTGCTTTGGCTTCTTCAAACAGATATGCTTGTGGGAATTTCTTCACTATGTATGACATTTCCCAGGACAAACTTGTGACCCTTGACCCTGTGCAGATTTGGAGAAAGAAATTGTCCAAACCATGCCATCCGTATTCTGATCTCACTCAGAAATATGCTAAGATGCAAATTTTTTTAATTTGACAGAAATTGTGATTAAAATGGTAGTGTTTATCACTTGTGCTCTACGAAAAGTACTTGTTCTGAATATAAACCATAAGTTATTTGTGTTGTTACCAGTAGTTAAAACTTGGATCTATTAAATCAATGGGAATTTTGTTATTGATTTCAATATAAATTTCCATTTAATAGTATGTTGAACTCCAGTGTTAAATATGATTAGCAATAGTAGCAATCTGTATTACAATTGAACATTACACACTTTGTGTTCTTGTTTATATTCCTGAAAAATGGATGTGAAATACTATTGCTGGTACAGTTTCATTATTTTCTATATTTTTAAAACTTCCCATAAATATATGAAATATATACATTCTGTTAATGTGTAAATATTTGTCCTCTTTTCAGATAACATCCATACAAAGAAAGAATTATTCGTCATGCAATGATTTTAATCCTATTAATTGTGGTAGTTGGTACTTTATCTGCCTCTATCACAGTTAGTCATATTATTATTTAATCTTAAACCTTTGAAGAACTTGTTATTCTTCATAAGCATTCTTGAGTTTGAACTTGAAAGAGTTCTTTTGGTGGTTGGGTTGTGAAACAGTGATCTAATATCAAAATAGATAATGTATAACTTAGGCGCTAGTTTATTGCATTTCATTCAATCTATTTTGGGAAATATTTTGTGTTTGCTAACTTTGTTAAAGAATGTTTTTGGTTTTGCCATTTGAAAAAGGAATTTAATGAATGTGAATGTGGTAATTCAGTTAAACAATGTGTGTATGGGTATCTGGGTCTTGCACATGAACAATGCCTTAATGGAGTGCTAGGCCAGGCAAATGTTGCCATAGTATAACTCACTAATTCTAGACAAAATAAAGATGTATATCTCTAAAGATATATTTTTTAGGATTAAAGAAGTTTAAGTTATTTATTTTTAAGAAACCAAGAGACTGTTTCTGGTTTTTGTTGGTTTTTTTTTTTTTTACCATTTATATCATGCTTTGCGTCTTATTTTCACTACAAAGAGAAATCACAAAAAGGGATATTTTAATGGAACCAATTACCTGATGCAATTACCAGTTACCAATAACCTGGTGCAAAAGTACATGGATCATGCACTTGAGCAAATATCAGCATATTATACTTGCCTTGCATGGATCAGTGATACAATTTATGTGTAACTTCCTGTGCTTTTGAGAAAAGGAATCCAAGATACAGGAAACAGATGTGCAAAAAACCACTGCAAAACTCACTGATCAAAGTCTAAACAGTGACGGAAAGCTGTAAGATATTCCCTTGTTAGTGTTGTCAAAATACTTGAACATGAGACAGAAAATATACTTCCTCATGAAATTGCTTGTAAAGTTTTATCCTTTTCTCCCCTTTTTTCACTGATAGTAAGCAAATTGATAAATTCATCTTTACACAGACATTGTTTTTTTAAAGTTTCCCTTGCTTAAAAGATATGATGTCAGAAAATGTTGAAAATTACTATAGTAATTTACAATAAACTAAGAAATATTCAAACTCTATTTATAGGAGAGCAGAATGGAAATCTTCTTGTGTTCGAACTCATGTTAGCCTAGAGATTTAAGTAATACTGCTGGAGTAATTTGGTCAGAGGGCAGTTTTACCATGATTAATCATGATATCCTCATGTGTCCTGAATCCTATGTAACTTGCAATTCTGTAAGAATATCATAAACTGCTCCAAAAATTACGTCTTAGAGAATTGTATAGGAAAACAAGGATTAAAAAGTATCTACTACTCTTACAGTAAAATCAATCTAATGCTTAGAAACATGATCTGAAGAATTATTCTTCACCAGAAGAGAATGAACCTCGGTCTTTGTATCATGTGGATCAGTCTATGTCCTTCTATGGCAGAGGTAATGGAAGAGAAGCTTTTCTCTAGTGATTTGTACTTAACTACATGTCTAGCGCTGCCAGAGACCTCTAATGGCTGCATCAAAGATTTGTTGTGCTAGGAACTGCATAATACAGAAATGCATACGATATCTATACAGGAATAATTTTGATGCCAGAACTCTTAATTTTGAAGACAGTGTACTGCAGAGTTCTTGTGAACCATGTATTTATAAATTTAAAGCATACTGTTTAAGATTTTTTTGAAAATATACACAGTTCTCATAAAAGAGAGATATATAAAATGAGATACAAAATCTCATACATACATCAATGAAATACAAACAACCCTGACCTTTCACAAAACTTCTGATTCAGTCTGGAATTCATGGGAAGTGTAGCTTTTCCTGCAATGGAAAATTTAATTATAATTTATGCTAAAGTCTTCAGATGAGTTACTGTTATGACTTTAATTTATGAATATGAATACTATTTCCAAAAACATTTTGACAGTGGAAGCACAGAGTATCACCTAACAAAAAGTATTTTCCTTTTTTTCTTTTTTTTTTCTTTTCTAAAGGGACAATATCTTACTGAAATTATGCTAAAATTGACAGACTAAATAATTTTCTAGGTAAAATTGAGAAAATAAATATTTATGGATGTGATTAACACTCTTTTCTGTTCATGAGAGGAACACTTACTAAAAATAAACTGTCATTTGTAAAGTTACAATAAATTGTGGGACTGTGGGAATATTGTGTTTCCTTGGGTAATAAATATCTGACAATATGATCTAATACATGTAGCATGATCCCTTCAAAAGGTTTGATGCATCCTACGGCTAAAGATGAATTTTTTTCATCTTCTCCTGTATTCTATGCTAATTAGTTAAAGTACCCAAACTAACAAGAACATTACTTTGTTTTGTACAGGAGTTAATTTTCTCATTGGAAAATATCTATACGGTTTTTTAATTCTGTTTGAAAGGCACACCTGGTGGATGTCTGTTTAAGCTTGGACTGATGCTCTGTGTATGGTATACATAATCTTAAATCCTTTATATTAGTTTGCCTTTGGGATGAAGAAAGAAATGTAGTTTTTCGTAGGTGCTTTGGATCAGGAGCAAGCCAATGACTCACATGAACTTTAATTTTAAGAGAGCTATGATCCTGTTGTCAAAGAAAGTATTTGAGAAGATGGAGCATGTATGAGATTTATTCCTTGTTCAAAGTGTACTTCAGGCGTGTATCAAATAGAATATTGCTATGAGGGAAGGCTTTAGTGGTGTGTGAAATGAACTTCTGTCTATTGTTAACAGGAAATTAGAGGGACCAAAAGAGAATTTATAAAGTCGAAACACTTCATACACATCACTGAAGATGTGGAAATTAGCTATCTCAAAATAAAATCAGAGACTATGTCCAGTATTTTATGAAAGGGTTATTGAGTTTCGGGGAAAAGCCCAACGTATTTACAGATCTGTTCATTAGAAAACAAGTAAAACTAGACTTAGGCATAAATAACATGAGATCTTTAGTTCCTCATCTAGGTCATAGCAAAACTAAAATGAGATGCAAAAGACTATGTAGAAACAGGTAACCTGGGGAAAAATGGGATCACGTATGGAGCATGAATAAAAAGCCATCTTAATTATTTCAGTATCCAATAGCTACAGTTGTGATGAAATTTATTATGCCATATTTAGAAAGCATTTTTGAATTTCTTGCGTGAAAGTATTTTGATTAGTCATAGAGTGGGGAGGTCTTGAGAATAAAAAAGGAATTTTTTGTAAGGAAGTTTCTACAATTGCAACATACTCCCTCCAGTGGCGTATGCTCTGGACTCCTTTCAACTGGTTACACGTAAAATCCAGAATTGTAATTGATGATAGTGAACAAACCAGAAATAATAGAACTTGACCGGCAGGGACCATGGTGATCTTGAGTTCTTTGCATGTTTGTTTTGCTGCGTTTGTTTGTTTCTGTGTGTGTTTTTGTTTAAACCTAGAGGTATAAGAAATGCATTTATCTAACAATAATTCACTTTAACACTCCAAGTGTGGAGTTTACTCATAAACTCTATGAAACAAACTGATATATAGGTATATGACATCAAGTGCTCTGGACTTGATTTTGATACTGACCAGTACGTCATGTCCAGGTAATAATGTGGACAAACTGGCTGTAGCAACACAACTTGTATATCAAATGAATTCGCAATTGAATCTTCCTTGACTTGAGAACAATTTTAGAAAACTTTTAGCTGATGAACTTCAATAAGTTAGCTGTAGCTCTTTAGAAAACAGGATCAATAATCACAAACCCTTGTATTTTTCTCAAGAGCTCACCAAAATTATTCAGTATCATCCTATATTATGGAATGATAATTTCTCGTCTGCATATCAGAGACTTACCACTTCTTTAATCCAAACTATAACTGTGAGGAATGTTTTATTAAGTAATCTCTCATTTTTGAATGAAGTATTATTTTCTAAAACTTTTTCTACTATTCTTCTGCAAGTGTTAAGCAAGTTTCTACTTTTTTTACCCTGCAGACTATCCTGTTACTGAATTTACACTCCCAAAAGAAGATTTTTCCTCCTATTGAGGTAAAAACATCCTGTTTGTTTATTCATGGCAATCACTCAAATTTTCTCAATTTAGTTCACTTTGCTAATTGCACAAGTATTACCTGTAAAGCTGCGTTTCATTAACCACTCTGAAAGAATTGTGTTGGTCTTTTCAGAACAACTCCCATTTCCTCAGTCTCTATTACAGCTAAAGACTACAAATGAATGCAATGTTTTAGATGAAATTCCAATGATAAAAAGTCTCATCATCTTTCTCTAACAAACTTCCTCCACATTCATAGCTACAATGGCCTCTTTCAGGTCTCAAACTGCAAAAAAATCACTGCTAATGAGCTCTCTGCTATTACTTCTAGTAGAAATGGCAAGCCTTAATTATACTACTTTTCAATGTCCTTTCTCATTTATTATTTGAGTTTAGAAGTGGCAGTCTTCAGATATACTAGTGGCTACTTTCCTACACCACTATTTTATGCAACTCTACCTGTTTATCCCCATTTTCAATACATTTCTAACCTCAGAGATATAAGAATTGTCTGTGAACTTCATTAGCACACTACTTAGATTTACTTCTAGCTAACTGCTCCGATGTCATAGATAAGAAATATTTTATTACTGTTTCTGATTGATTTCTGATGTGCCTTCTTCCCTGTTTGATGTTTCTTCTTACTCTATGTTTTGTTTGAAGTCCTTTTGTCTGTTTGAGATCAGATGTTAGTTGTGCTCCGCACTAATGTGTTTACACATAGGAGCGGATGAGATATATAATTACGTATTTTACTAAAATTGAGCTAATGAGATGATTGCATTAACTAATTTAAAAATACTAAGCAACAAGTGGTAGTGGTACTTGTAATTAATCTCAGGTACAGACTTCAGTATGCCATAGAAAGTAGTTACTTTATTCATAGGTCTTGGAACTGATGTAAAAAAATGTGTTGCCTGTGTTAAATGTCACTAGTGATTTGATTGGAGGTAGAAAAAATCAGTAATAAAATTTCACATCATTACAAGGAAATACACAGTATTTCCATTTACTTTCACTCTATTTTTCGTATGTTTCTAGGTAGCAGGCTAATATACAGTTGTAATTGCCAGCCTGTAGGCTTAGTCTATTACTTTCAGTTCATCTTATTCTCCCCCAGATATTATTAACATTATTTTTTAAAAGGTTTTACATTGTGTTCCTTTTGTTACTCTTATATGACTTAGAACATCTGACAGCTAGTTGCCAATGGAAGTCAATTAACTTTCTGTAACTTTCACGTTTTTAACATGTAAATTTCCAGAACTTTTAGTTATCCAGTTGGTATACTTTAAATTTGTTCTCCACTCTTTCCTTAGCAGGTGCTGATTTTTCATCTTTCAGTGTAAGATCATTTCCATCTGCTATCTTTGTGGAAGAGAAACGCAGTCAACTCAAAGATTTATTGTTTTGGGTTAACTGGGTCCTAGTATAGGATGTATTGAACCCAAGCTGTAAATTTAGCATAGAACCCATTCAATAATGCAAAGTATATATGGATAACTAGGAGGCATGTAGAATGCCAAGTAAATAATAATGCAAATGAATAATAAAACAACACATATAAATATAAGGATAATTTACATATAATTATAATTATCATACTTATTTATTGTTCTTTTCAATGATGAGAAACAACATTAAAATTTCTTTTTACATGTAGCAAAGAAGAGGAAGTTAAGTTAGAAGAGACACTGAAAAAAGGGTGGTAAATAATCAGATGTAAAATTAGAGTCCCAGTAACTTGCTATCAGGCTTCACTCGATAGGTGTTGCTGGCCTGCAGCTAATTGCAAAGAATATATTTGAGCCAAGTACAGGCCACTAGAAGGTCTACATTTTAGCATGACTGATATAGATTTAAAAAGGAATGAAAGGGAGTTGAAAAGCTGTCTAATTCTGATTCTGTGCTCATGCCTGGAAAAAGGTTCAAGAATGCTTAGGCCACACTGAAAGATGTTTGTTTAAACTATGAATTGTTTCTAGGACCCTCCAGTGTGTTTGATGTCTTGTTCTTTCAAAGTAGTCTGTCCCAAAACTCAGTAGTTCTCAAACGATATGTTCTTGTGCCCTTTTGCCAAAGGAAGCTAATCTTGAAGTTTCTCCCTTTCTCTCTTTCTTACTGCTGTTCTTGCACTCATTCCTAGAACTGGCATGTCTTGACCTCAGAAATAAAAGTAATAAGCCCATGTCCCCTTGCTCCCATTACTGTCCTACCTTTGTAGCTCTCAGGATGGTTTACATCAAAACTTCTAAACTGCTGGTATAGAATATCATGATGGAAACTGAAGAATTTATTTCCTTCCAAATCTCCTTGGACTGGACAAAATATTCAGGAAGTTCTTTTGTAGCATTCTTTTACATCTTTGAAGACTCTTACAAGATTCAGCCATCAGCCATAATTTTTCTAGATTAAGCAGTCTCAACTCTTATAGCATGTGTGACTGCATTCCTCCGACTTCACAACTCGCCTACCCTTTCAAGTGTGGAAACCCAAAGAAAACAGGCTATTCTGGCTTGTCTTGCCAACAGTGAGAAAAGCAGAATGTGAATAATTATCTTCTGTTTCTTTCTATGTACTAGTAACAGTGCTGTATTTAATACCAATGTCATAGTTATTTTTCATTAACATTGACTATGCTGGTTGTGGTGAATACAACTTGCTTATGCAGTAATGTTGTCTAACCTGTTATTCCACATTTGTGCATTTATTTTTTTCTCTGGCAGAATTTCAACTGCCAAATTTCAGCAAGACGGTATAAATTTACAGCACACTCCATGTCAGCTTCCCCTGTGGATACTTGTAGCCTACACTAATGTTGGGTCCCTGCAACGCGGGAAGTAGATGACACCACACAGAGCTATACTTACTACCTAGAAAAGAGTCAGCATGAAAAGTTAGTGTACTGTAAATTCATGCTTTAGTTTACTGTACTAATCTGTTCGGGTAGACAAGACCCAAGTGTAGTACTCTGCACTTGTCTCTATTGAATTTCTTGTTATTGATTTCAGACCAATCCCCACATTTATCAAGAAAAATTTGGTATTAAATAAAGTGATTCTCTCCTTCCCTTTTACCTTTAAAAGTTACAGGTACTACAGTCTTTGTAGTCTTTAATGATATTGTAGATTTTTGCAAGATGGCACAGGTAGAATTTTAACATTGCCAGAGTAATTAACATGGCATTTTTACAGTTAAAGTTTTTAGACCACAATCACACAAGTTTAAAGAAATTATTAGCTGGAGACTGAACAGAACACTCAACAAATTATTCACCAGAAGAGATAACTTTCATCTGTTGGGGGCATGAGCTACTTTTATAATTTATCTTTTGGGAGGAAGAAAGGTCATAAACTTTAAACCTTAAGGAGATTCTTGCATCTAAAATTGAGGCAGAGAAGTGTTTCTCTTGGAACTGGTGACAATTAATAAGGGCCTAATTCCTTTACATATTAATGAGTGAAATAATTCTCTGGAGAATTATATTTGCTGTTTCTTTGGGATCTTAGTTGAAAGTTTCTAAAGTATTAGAAGCACCTGTTACCTCTAGCCTGTTAGTATGCCTGGATCAGAGGCTTCAGTTTGGGAAAATGGCTTTTGTATAACTGTTAGATCAGCTGCCACATTTTAAAGGATACTACATGCCTAAGAGAAGCTATGTTATATGTTAATGGTACCTTCTTCTCAAAACAAGAATTTAGCTCTAGAAATATAATTTCAGTTTGTTCATCATTAAATTTTTATAATTTAGTTTTAAACTGAATTTGATCCTTCTTTATAAAATTTTTACTACAAATATTTGGAAAACAAAACTCACATCTACCCTTTACACTGTTTTACTATTAGCTATTTACCTCTGATGCTAATGTGGCTATCATAACATGTAGAGTAGCTTCATGTGAAAACAAAGGTCCAGGTCCAGGTCCAGGTCCAGTGCTCTGCTCAGAATGGATAAAAGGAGGAAGCTGCATTAACACACTCTTCTATGCTAATAGACCTCTGCGATGGGTTCACATGTGAGAACATCACTGAGGTGATACAGCTGCACAGCTTTCAGGTTGGAGGGAAGTAAATTCACAGGACAAGTGAAGTCAGTTCAAGCCTGGCTGTAGAAAAGTGCACGAACAAATTTGTGGATCCTGGACTGGAACTGAGAAGTTATTTCATTTAACACCCTTCTGGTTTTGGCAGATTACTGGTAAAAAAAGTTTTTTACTTCTTCTTCTAGCTTGTTGTCTCCAAACACTCAATCTTGTCTTTTTCTCTGAGTCAGATCTCATGACAACTGCAGTATAAGTTGAATCAGTCCTCCATTCTATATTTCCTTCAAATAGGTGAAAAAAGGTTTCCCTTTTAAAATATACAGGTTTTATCCCCACCATTCCTACAAGAACCATCTGGTTACTCACTTGCTTAGAAAGTGGAAGATGTGAATTCCAGTTCAGAGTTTCCTACTATTGTCAACTTCCCCACTGTACCTGCCTTCTCTAAGGCTGTGATTTCTCTTCTGTTTTATGTGCTCTGAAAAAGCCTACCAGATTGAGCATCTCCAAGGGTTCAAGAAGAGAAAAGTCTAGGGCTTAGGCATAGGTTAGGTATTCAAATTTCATTGTGGTTGGTACTTAAGCAGAGCAGAAGCTTTCAAGTGTCCTGGAGTTTTATTGTTTAAAATTGTTAGAAGTGTAGGTTTTACCCTGTTTATCCTGATAAACAGCAGGTGAACAACGACAATTTTGGACTAAGTCTTTTGGGAAAGGGGATCACAGAATCACAGAATATTCTGGGTTGGAAGGGCCCCACAAGGATCATCAAGTCCAACTCTTAAGGGAATGGCCCACACAGGGGATTAAACCCATGATCTTGGCATTATTAGCACCAAGTTTTAACCAATTGAGCTAATCTCGGAGATCTGGTTATTTGAGGTGACGGTGATCAGCTAAGCAAGAATTGTGTGAATTTTTGGGTTCAGTTTCATATGGAGAAGCTTGATGGGCTTCAAGATGCGTTTGTTCTTCTGTGAACCTAATCTCTACAGCTTAAACAAAACAAATTAAAGACCATTTACATTGCAACAGAGGGCAGTGTCTCTGTCTCTATTTACTTGTTCACTGAACAGTCAATATGTACGGAGTTTACTTGCATCATTGTTCCCCATTAGAACTAAAATTCCAGTTATTCTCAATTGCCTCACAGCCTGACAGGCACAAATTGGCTCATTTCTTGCAGAAATTCTGTCGGAGTTGGGTCTTTACTCTTTTCACTTAGTTGTATTTCTTATGTTATTAGTCCTCTATAACATCAGTCTAAGTAGGAGATAGTGTGGAACCTCTCCTTTCCAAGGACTATGTCTTTGGACATAGTGAGGAGACAACTGTTGAGTAGCTCTTCCCTGTGGCACTGCATCAGCTCTTGCTTCCATGTGGTTTCTTCTCACTCATGCTGCTTCCTGTTGTTCAAAGTGAGAAGATAGATCTGACTTATTTTCCTAACTAAAAATGTTTCTGCATGCCCTATGTGAAGGTCCTCACATTTTCCTCTGCCCTCTTCAGTACTACTCTTGACAAATATGGAAGTGTCTTTTATTGCATGTATTCCACTTGAAGAAAAGCTGTTCTGCTGAGATATGCCAACATCTACAATTACAGGTCACTGTTTTGAAGTTTCTGAAAAAGAGCTGTTGAAGAGCATCATTATTGCCAATGTCTACTTTGTAAGTTTGAACTATCAAATACCTTTAGTGTATTGAAAAAATCATGTACAGACAATCTGAGTCACAAAGAGTAGTTTGGAAGGTCTGAAGACTGAAAATAAATTGCTGGTTTCTAAGAGATTTGACTGTAAACTGTGTCTGTCTGCCAATCATCTGAAGTAACCTATCTGGACATCATCTGCAAAAGGGTACAGTGTGTTTGATTTAAGAGTTTATGTTTTCTTTTATGTGTATTTTCAACTATGGAAATAGATATCATGGTCTAGAATTTCACTGTTCAGGCAGGGTGCATTACATCACTTTCACAGAGGTCATAGTTACAAGGTCAAATTTACACTCTGAGGGAAACAAATCTTCTAAGTGTTCATACTGAGTTTTTGGTCTGCAATTTTGACATTCTTTTCTTAGATAAAAAACAATGACATTATTTGAAGTATGCAGTTTTGGAAGTGTTCATGTGATATTCAACTTCAAGACCACCAAAATTTGTGTCAAGATTCACACTGGAGTCACTGGATTTTCTGCCAGGATTTTAATGACTAGTACTACAACCCAAAGACACCACAGTCTAAATAAAAGTGTGACTGTCTCATAGGCTAAGATTATTAAATCTTCTCAATGAGACAAGATAGCTGAATCAATCTTTCTCTTGTTTTTGAGAGACAAGATTTTCCCAGCAGATGTTTTACTTGGTGGCTTTTCTTCCTCATCTTCAAAAATTAAGCACTTCTTCATCCCATTCCCAGGGAACACAGAGTGTGATCTTGATACTGCAAAAGGGACAGTCCTACAAAACGAGCCTCCTTTCAGACCACTGCAAACAGAGGAATGGAACTATTGTTTTTTGATGTTTGTCATATGTTATTTATTTATTGCTTGATATTACTTACTATTTGCATAATGGGATATATGATCATAGCCACTGTACAACCAGAAACACAGACAGTCCCTGTCCCAAAAACTAGTCAAACTGAGATGGGAGTTTGAGGGTGTACCTTATGGATGCCAAAAGGTAAGGGAGGAGGAGAAGGAAAAGGAGATGTTGCCTAGTGTCTCAAAACCATCTCAGTGCTACTGCACCCTCTTTCTAGGATAAAATGATTCTATGATTCTATTCTAACCCAAGCCATTCTGTGATTCTATGATTCTAACATGGTGCTTTTTGACACCAAAGATTCCTAAAGGCCATCTAAGATTTAGATATTTGCTTTGTTGAGTAGAACAATACCTCAGGAATTGTCTAATTGGTCAGAGGCTGCCACTTGTACATTAACCTTCACAGTGCTCAAAGCTGATCAGACTGCCTCATACAAATAAATCCACTGAAAAAGCAAGAATTGTAAGCAGGCACACAGTCACATACAGACCTGTCCAAATGGCTCTAGAGTCTCAGCTACTTTTGGTGATGACTTATGCACTTGAAGAACGGATTTTATAACATTATCTTCTGGAGCACCTTCTATCAATTTCCAGCAGTTTGTCATTATCCAGGTGAGATACTAGGTAGTTTCATTTCCTCAAATTCTACAGAATTGCATTTAGTCTACAGGTAGTAAAAATGCTCTACAACATGAAAGGACATATGAATTTTTAGTTTTCTTTATTCAGATGAGATCTCTGCTACCAAACCTGCTCTCTATATTGACAGACAGAAGCTGCAATACTTGATAAGCAACTTCTGAATCTATGAACTGGTGGATATCGTGGTTCAGTGACTACTTGAGTTATTCTAGGGTAGTTTGGAACATGTCATGTAGAAAACACAGTAAAATGCTCACTCACGAGTTTGCAAGTTTATGTTTTCTCAGACCAGTATAATTTTCTAATTCACTCTACTTACACTAAACTTGCTGTCTATTATCCGTTGAAGTCCTTCTGATTATCTGAATTTTTAGTACATTTTGTGGCAGAAACCATTATAATACCTGAAAATATTTCCATCATTTATGCATATCCATAACTTCAAATGATTTTCTTCTAATGCAAGTTTTCTCTTTCATAGCCCTAAGGAATGTTCAATACGCTTTTGACAGCATACTAATTTTACGTGTAGTAGAAGAACTGCTGTGAGTGAGAACACTGTCAGTTTTGTGAAAGTGTTCAGCACAGTCCACATTTGAACCTGTATTTTTGATACACAGAATCTAAGTACTCCATTTCCATTGAAAATTGTCTTTAGAAAACATATTTCAGTTCATTTCACACTGTGTTAATTGTGTAACACACTGTAACCATTACCTTTTACCAGCCACAGTTGCTCATCTAATGGGAAATGATGACTTTAACAAGGAATTATTAGATCTGTTTGATCTGAGAATGCACATGTGGACAATGGGGGCTGCTGGCTGGAACATGCATCATTTTCTCCCCCTATGAGTACATAATTGAATTACAAGTCTCATTTTAGGCAGAAAAAAAAAATTAGTACAGCTTATGCTTTGTAGCTAGCCCTGCTGACTGGTAAATTTTATGCAAAATTACTAAATAAATATGGGGCTTTTAGTGTTACCTCAAATGTAGTTTAAAATATATCAGATTCTCTAAATGGAAATGAGGTAGGCAGAACTCTCTTTGTTGTAGGTCAGAAAAATTTTGGACTGTTTTTTCATTAAATGCTGCTACAATTTTAAAATTAGAGTTTGCTACAACCAGGAAGAACACAAGCAAGTATCAGAAGGTAATGTTTGACACTCTAATGAGAAAACTGTTTTTTTCGACAGTGTTGCTTTAAATAAGATGTTTCTAGCTTTGTTTGGGGAAGTGAGAGACTTACATAATTGCAGTGAGACAGATGTTTCATGGGAACATAAGCCCTGCACGTACCATATTTAGCTTCACCATTACCTTCTACTCTTTGCTGGTGGAATAGTCATTATTTTTGTTCTAGAAACTGAGAAAAAGAAGTAAAATGCCACTATAAAATTACTTGAAATCTGAAGGTCAGTTTTTCATAAGTCACTGAGAGGCACGGGAGTCTTGTGATATCTACTCTGCATTGCTGTGAGCAGAAAAATAGTTCTTTTTCCTAAGGGAAGTTTCTCCCATTCACCAGCTATACCAGTCTCAGCAGGGTTCTTAGTCCAAGCAACCATCCCATTTTACATATTGGAGTGGACCTGAACTGATGTGATTATCTCAGGACCTGAGAAAGTACCTGTGAAACATCCCATCACAAGCTATAGCTGTAGCCCTAAGTCTCCTTGACAGTCTTTTGCTAGGGCTTTCAAAATAATTCAGGCTCCCAGAACAACAGATTGGTGCTTAGATTCGTAGTATTGGCACGGCTGCTGTTTTCACAGCTATAACTACAGCCTAACCTCCCAGGTGTCCAATTCAGCTATGTGTATAGTCTCTTGCAACTGGCAGCTTCACAGCATCCAAAGCACTGCTGCAACTTTCCCTACTGATTAGCTGCTTGGAACACTAGCTCCAGCCTTGAGGCTTTGAAGATGGACTATTACAGAAACTGGGAACATCTAGTTTGTGAATGATATATAATTCACATAAAGTGCTTTCTATCCTTTAAACTCTGTAGCAGAAGGGCCAGATTAAAGTCCTTAACAGCTGGAACATCTGCATAACAGCCAAGTGACACCAGCTGTGTCTGAAAGAGGTACTGTAAATGGGAAGAGAGACCGAGAAGCCTGATTTCATGTGAGATGTACAGTGGGACAAGTTATCTGTCTTGGTGTTATCAAATCCAGCTCAGTCTTTCTACTCCCTTCTCTCACTCTACTATGTGGTAGATTCTGGATGCCTACACAGCAGCTTAGTCAAATCTGGCTAGGATCACTGGCAGCATGTTTGTTGAGCTAGAAGACCCCCAAATCCTTCTAAAGATGGGGCCCAAAGACTTTTGTAAAAGAATCTACTGCCACAGATGCATGTGTCCCCAGGTGGTCCTGTGGATGTCTTCTCAGATAAATGTGAGGCTCCCTGTGGCCTGCAGTGCATACTAGACTTTCAGGTTGGCACAGCTCATGGAAGTGGTGCTCAGTGAATGCAGGCCTTGTAGCATCATGAAGTCCTAAGAGGCTAAGTTGCATCTGTGAGGTGGGATCTAGATGAACTTGGGCTTTACAGGCCCACATAAGGATGGCAGTGCTGAACTCTGAGCTCAGTTCCTTGCGACTCCTGTTTTTTCATTCCTCCCACTCCTCTGGTTTCAGAAGCCCATATTTACCAAAACTGGTCTTGAGAGCCCTTATATACTTCTGATACTTTCCAAAAGGAATGTGGGATTTTGGGGCTATCTCAAACCATGACAATGGGTCACAGAATCATGAAACTTTCAGTGTTTCAGTCTGTGTCCATTGACTCTTGGTCTGTCACAGATCACCACTGAAAAGAGCCTGGCTCCATCCTCTCTACTGCCTCCATTTAGATATTCATGCACTTTGATGGGGTTTCCCCTGAGTTTTCTTCAGGCTCAATACCAGTCTACTCATCTGAGGGATGCCTCAGTCCCTTAATCATCTCTGTGGCCCTTCAGTGGATGGTCTCCAGCCTGTTGTCTTGTACTGCGGAACCCAAAGCTGGGCCTAGTATTCCAGGTGTGGCCTCACCAGTGCTGAACAGAGGGGAAGGACTACATCTCTTGACCTCCTGGCAATATGCCTCCTAATGAAGGCCAGGACACTTAGTCTTCTTTGCCGCAATGTCAGTCACGTGCTTACAAAAATGCAACAAAAGATAAACAAAATGCTATGTTTTTTCACTCCTGCCTAATCTTCCAAACCCAACTAATTAAACATAGTTGTGCAAAATTTTGTTTTTTTAATTTGAAACCAGCTTAACTGGGTCTTGCACTCAGTGCAGAACAAGCAAAAGTCAAAAGCTGTGTTGAACCACTGACAGTACTGCACTCTGGTCCACCTTTATGTGTTGGCATGGTTCCACTTACTTCAGTGGGATCAGCCTTGCATGCTTAAGACCTCTAGAGTACATTAAATAACTCTATCCTATCTCAGACACCTTTACCTAGACCTATGTGCAAATAATGACTAGCAAGGCATTTTGAAAGTTGCTAAATGATTGAATCCTGTTTATATTAAAATGTTAGTTTGCAGAAGAATTTAACTAATTTCAGCAGATCTAAAATGCTTACATCTGTTCAGTAGAAACACTTTGGATTTTCAGTGCATCAAGTCATGTATGCAAAATGAAAGCTTGATAGAAACATAATCTATGTATTTCAACAGTTTGTTTACAAAAGTCTCAAGTTAGACATCTAAAATTATACATTAAAATATCAGTTCTGATTTTCACTAAAGCAAACATCTCACACCCACCTTATAATCAGTGTACTGGTATTAACAATTCATGAAATGTTGTACAAAAAGGAAGTACCTGACATTTCTATATTCATAGAAGGCTGCAGTTATTGGAGACAAGCTACCTCATTGTTCTCTTTCAAAGCTACTAAGCTATTTTTGGAATATAAAGACAAATATAAAGTCATTCTTAATCCAGTAAGAAGTTGTATTTTCCTCTGAAATTGGTATTAATTTGATACTTCCCTGACACACTGCACTGACTTTGAGATTCACTGCCTCTTAGAATATGCTACCAGAAATGTCATTGCATTTGTGGGCAGCCTAATGGAAATATTTTTTGTACCTTTGATTTCTCTTCATTACACTTATTTATTTAACTTATTTGATGGAACAGCATTAAATTGGACTTTGCTCATATTCCATATCACATTGGTTCAAATTACAATGCTCAAGTCTCCCAGTAAGCAAAAGAAAAACTGGAGAGATTACATCTTTGATAAGATTACAATCCCCTCTTGTAAGTAATATTAAAATTGACCGCCTGAATGTAATCAAGAATTTGCCTGCTTATCTTTAATTGATCTCCCTAGAAAGATGGTACAGACTGCTAATGAAATTGCAGTACATTACAATTCAAAGCAATAATATAAAACCAGAGAGTAAAACAAAATAGCAATTTGTGCCTATTTTGGACTTTAAAAGTTAAAACTTCTCTCTAACTGACAGGAGAGGTCAACACTTCTTTATGAAAACAGTAAATAAAATAAGATATCTAGGATAAAACAAATTGATGCGTTTAATGTCAACATGTTGAAAAAATTTCCTTCTTTGTGGGGGCAGTTAGACTTAATAAACCTATCAACAAAATCTGGAACAAAAGTAACACTTCCATAAATGTATTCTTAGGCATTACCAATCACAGTGGATTGAAGATACTTAAATTCTATGGATGCTTTTATTTGAGATCATTTGAGTAATTTTAGACTCCTGCTGTGTTTTCTGCAAGGCAGTAGGCTGGAATTCCAGACTCCAGCTCTTTTAAAAGTTTGAAACCTGTTGGACCAATGGTTTAGAGGTAAGTGTATGGACTGTCCCTCAAGGTACCTTCTTCTTAAGGTATGTGCACAGTCCTGCAATGTGTGCAGTCGTCACCTTTCTGGATGGGGTTCCAGATGAACAGCCTATTGTTGAACCCAGTGTGTGCTGCTGGCCTTGCATAGATTTGACAGACTCTTGGCATTCTCAGTTCATAATTTCTTACAGATTTAATATGATGTCTGGTCCACAGAGCATACCAGTTCTTTGGAGACTGTCACATGCTATGTCTCAACATGTCCTTTTAATCTCTTCAGCCTGCTCTTTTCCAGTTATTATCACAGAATCGCAGAATATGCCAAATTGGAAGGCACCCACAAGGATCATTGAGTCCAACACTTCAGCTCTACACCCATTTCCAAGAGTCACACCATGTGCATGAGAGTATCATCCAAACACTTCTTGAACTCTGTCAGGTTTGATACTGTGACCACTTCCCTGAGGAGCCTGTTCCAGTGCCCAAACACCCTCGAGGGGGAAGAACTTTTTCTAATATCCAATGTAAACCTCCCGAAGACACAACTTCAGGCCATTCCCTTGGGTTCTGTTTCTGGTCCCCACAGAGAAGAGATCAGTGCCTGCCCCTCCTCTTCCCCTCGCGAAGAAGTTGTAACTGCAATGAGGTCTCCCCTCAGTCTCCTCCAGGCTGAACAGACCAAGTGACCTCAGCTGCTCCTCAAGGCCCTTCACCATCTCCTTTGTCCTCCTTTGGACACTCTCTAACAGCTTAATATCTTATATTGTGGTGACCAAAACTGCCACAATACCCAAGGTGAGACCGCATCAGTGCAGGGCAGAGCAGGACAATCCCCTCCCTTGAGCAGCCGGTGATGCTTTGCCTGATGCCCCCAGGACATGGTTGGCCCTCCTGGCTGCCAGGGCACTGCTGACTAATATTCAGCTTGCCATCGACCAAGACCCCTGGGTCGCTTTCCACGGCACTGCTTTCCATCATCTCCTTCCCCAGTTTGTATGAACATCCAGGGTTGCCCCATCCTAGGTGCAGAATTTGGCATTTTCCCTTGTTGAACTTCATATGGTTGGCATTATCATCAGGTTCTTTAAAATTACGAGAAAGATGCCTCTGCCTGAATTAAGGTGCAAATATGATCATATCCCAAAGTCAATAGTATGAATTTTTATGTAACTGGAAATGGGAAGTAGAGAGAGATAGAAAGAAATAGGGAAAAGATAGAAAGGAGGAAAGAGAGTGACAGAGAGACAGATTCAGTAGAAAAAATACCATTCCATGCATTCCAACATCCTGCTGATCCTCTTCTTGTGGTCCTCTTGGTGATAAGAGCCTCAGTCTTGTCAAAGTCACGGCTGTATTCTGGATTTGTCAAGGTAAGCCAGGGTGGTGAGGAAAAAAATCTGTGGTGGTCAAGGAAGGAGTCCATTGGTGAGTGAAGCCCAGGGGTGTTAGGAAAGTCTGGTATGCTGAGGGAGGAAAACCAAGTGTTGAGTGAAGTCCACGTGTGGTCTTTTATTTGGCTTAGGCTAGGTGGGAATATTCCCTGGTATTTCTGCTGAGGCGGAGAGTTCTACACTGGATGATGTAATACAGGATCACAGGATGTTTCAGGAGTCTTTGACACCTGCTAAGACCTTACAACTGCCTGTTAGGTCAGCACAGGTGAATCCATTATGGTCCATTAGCAGAGATGAATATCTTCAGGCTATGTGTGAATTGTTCCCATGTCAGGACAAAGAAACACAACCAGGCATCACAAGATTCGCCTCTTTCCTTATCTTGTTTAACAGCCAACTTGTAGCCTTGACGTGTGGGGTACTCAGCCATTCTGCTGATTATTTGAGCCATTAGCATTAAAAGCCAAATCTCTCATGGAGGGGAATGTGCAAAAGAGTCTGTGGGCTGTGGCCTCCTCCCAGACTTGTGTACTTACCCTTAAACCTGAGAGGATTAGACAATAGTGCCAACTTTATATTATCTGAAGTTCCCGCCAGGAGACTTAAATCACAGCCCAATTCCCTGAAATCCCGGAGGCATGTTCTAGCCGGGAGTCAGCTTAGGTGATTTTAATGTTTAAGCCATAAACCTTTTCAGTCTCTTACAGCTGGTGATTGCCCAGTCCTCTAATTTGTTGAGGTCTCTCTGCAGGGCCTACCTGTCTTCGAGGGAGTCAACAGCTCCTCCCAGTTTTGTATCATCTGCATGTTGCTTAGTATCCCTTCCAGTCCCATGTCCAAGTCATTTATGAAGATGTTGAAGAGCACAGGACCCAAGATGGAGCCCTGTGGAACCCCACTAGTGACTGGTCACCAGTCTGATGTCACTCCATTCACTATTACCCTCTGTGCTCGATCCATGAGCCAATTGCTCACCCACTGCATGATGTGTTTATTCATCTGTATGCTGCACATTTTGTCAGGAGGATCCTGTGAGAGACAGTATCAAAAGCTTTATTAAAATCCAAAAAGATACATCAACTGGCTTCCCTTGATCAACTCAGTGGCTAACCTTGTTATAAAAGGAAATCAGGTTGGATAAGCAGAATTTCCCTCTCATGAAGCTGTGCTGGCTGTGACTGATGACTGCGTTGTCTTTCAGGTGTTTTCCCAATATTTCCCAGAATAATCTTCTCCATAATTTTGCTAGTCACTGAAGTGAGACTGACAGGCCTGTAGTTTCCAGAGCTCTCATTCTTGCCCTTCTTGAGAATCTGGACAACGTTCACTGGCTTCCAGTCAGCTGAGTCCTCTCCAGATTCCCAAGACCACTCAAAAATCTTTGAGAGGTTTTGTGATGACATCAGCCAAATATTTGAGGATTCTTGAATGAATCTAATCAGGCCTCATAGATTTGTAGGGATCCAGCTTGAGCAACAGATCCTGCACAATGTTATGGTCAGCTGGGAATTGATCATTCTGGCAGTCATGGTCCTCCAGCTGAGGTCACTGAGACCCCTTTGGTCCGTCATCCATGTGGAAGACAGAGGCAAGGAAAGTGTTAAACTCCTCTGCCTTGTCTCTGTTCCTGTTTGTGAGGTGACCATCCTCATCCTGTAATCAGCTGATGTTATTTTTACGTTGTGTATTGCCATTAATTTATTTGAAAAAACTCTCTTTATTGTCTCCCATATTTCTGATCACCTTCCACTCCAGCTGAGTTTTGACCACAAGAATATTCTCCTTTCAGTGGCAAGAAGCATCTCTGTGTTCTTCCCATGTCACTTGACCGTGCTTCTACTGGATATACACCTTTCTTTTTTTTCTTATTTCCAAGTGAAGATCCCTGCTCAGCCAAGCTGGCTTTCTGCCTCACATACCTGACTTTTGACATTCGGGAATTGCTACTCCTGTGCTCTGAGGAGGTGATGTTTGAGAAGTCACCAGCACCGATGGATGCAATCACCTGGAAAGACACTTTCCCAGGGGATATTACTTACTAATTCCCTGAGCAGCTTGAAGTCTGTTCTCCTCATTTCCAGAGTTGAGGTTTTGCTGGCACTTTTCCTCCTGTCAACAGAGATTTTAAACTTGATTACTTTGTGGTGACTGAGGCCAAGAAGGCCACCAATCTTCACTTTGCTCATGAGATCCACCCTATTGACAAGCAGCAGAGCAAGGAGGGCATCTTATCCAGTCAGCTCTCTTAGGATGTGTTCCATAAAGTTGTCATCTAGGTTTTTTTAGGAATCTTTTGGCCTGGGTTGTACCAACTGTGTGATGCTTGCAGCTATTTTCTGGCAAGCTGGAATCCCCCATAAGGACAAGGGCATTTGACATGGAAGTGTCTCTTAGTTTCTCAGAGAATCATTTGTCAGCATCACTGTCCTGGCCAGGAGGTCTATAGCACATCCACATTATTTGTTTGCCCCTTGATTCTTACCTGGAGGCTCTCAACTGTGCCACTGTCCACTGTGAGCTCCATATGTTCTAACCCTTCTAATACATACAGTGCCACCCCTCCACCTCTTCTGTATCTGCACTCGCAGGTACCTAGAGAAATTTTTCTCACACATTCACAGAGAAGAGGTGATTCCTTTTTCTTCACTAAAAGTTGGCAACCTGGGTTAGTGCGTATGAAGAAGATGGTGAAGAGGTTTTCCTCTGCAGCCTGACAAGAAATGATAACCAGTTTTATGAAATAACTTTCAACAGTACTGACACTTTCTGCAGATGCTGTTTATGCTAAATCTCTCCAGTGTAGTCAAAGACAAGTTGAAATATATATTTGCAAGTAGTTTTAGTTTCATGTATCTATTGATATCCCTGTGACTATGTTGTGGGTTATGAATTTGGTTGTTTGATTATTTCATCTTTTTAATATGCTAGATGTGTAGGTATATGAGAGCATTGTGTAAATACACAGTGAAATTCTCTTTGATTAGTAGTATGCTTGTAATGATTGAATGCGCTCTCTTATTGCAGATAAGTCATAGTTCTTAAGTACTTGGTGCTGTAGGCTTAGTATTATGATTCATGATCTGTGCTACTTGAGAACTTAAACTTCCCCCGCCTGGTCTCCTACTTATTAGGTACTGTGCAAAACATTAAATTAGATGAATGAGAACCTTCTTCTGATTATATACTGACAGTGATGGTTCTCATCTTATAATGGTTCTCTCTTATAATATTCTATAAAAAGAATATTATGTTCAATGTCTCTAAATACAATTCTAAGTACAACACAACCACAAAAATAATTTGTTATCATATTCCACATTTCTGTTAGATATAGAATTAAAGGATCATTGGAAAATTCAGGATGGAAGGAGTCTCCTGTTCATCATTACCTATGATTTCAGCCCAGGATACTCATGGCTTTATCTAGTCTTCTTCAACATTTCCAAGGACAGAGACTACCCAAAATCTCTGACCAAACTGTTCCACTGCTTAGCTGCTCTCATACTGAAATTTTTTTCCTTACATTTAGGCTGAACCTTTGTTATTTCAACTCCTCCCGCCATGTACCTCTGTGAAGGGCCCTTCTTGATGCCCTTCTTGTATGTTCTGGCATTCACAGTTCCCCTGAAATTATCTCTTCTCCAGACTGAACAAACCAGCTCCTTCTGTGACAGTAAGTTGAATTTTTAGGAATAGCCATGACAGTCTTGTACAAATCCCCATTGAAAAATATTTTTTTTATATTATTTGACCAAAAAGTCAGTTTTTGTAGAGTCTGTGTTGTCTGATTGCTGTGTGGTTCATACTACCATTGAATGCAATGTGCTGAAAGGTCAAATACTGCTAAAATAAATATCCATCTTAAATTTTTTTGAAGTAAAAAAATACTTGAAGGAGAAGTTTAGAATGGTGAGAACGGAGAGCTGATGTTTTATTGCTTCTCATGGTTATGAAAACCATGAAATTACAGACAGTACAATGGATGACAGCAATGATTACCATCCAGAAAGAACAGAGAGATCTTTATAAGATTATTCTGAATCATAGGAAAGAGGTGTAGTCCATACCTGAATACCTGGAAGCCATTACAGGTCTGTAAATTCCTACAGTCTCCATGATGGAAAAATTCTTCTTAGATGCAAGAGAAAGCATTTGACACACTTTGTCTATGATACTCTTCCAAGGGAATTTTGTGACAAATTTTGGACTGCTTGATCTGGTCAGATTCCTTTCCAAACGTCTTCAGATTCTAATCTAAAATGATTATTCAGCAAGTGTAGCTGTTTCTTTCTGATTCAATAACAGACAAGCTAACACTGATCATCCAAATCAATTCATAGTTCTTTCAAATATTATTTGATACAAATTACTTGATGTCAAAAAAAAATAAATTTTCTCTGTACAAAATACCCAGAGAAAATAATCTCTGCCTTGAAGAAGTCAGGATGAAATCTAAGATGGGTCACAATGAATGCAGTAAATAACAAGGCAGAGAGAGAAAAAATTCAAAGGACAGGAGTGAAAATGTATAATAGTTTCATGGTTTGCCACACAGACACACACACAGAGCTTAGTAGTTACAAATCAAATAGAAGTTTTGTCTTGTTTTATGTGCCCGATTAGAAGGTTCATTTCATGTCAGTATATAAACAAAGTGACGCAGATAAAAGTGTTCTACGTTGATCCAGGGACTTCAGCTGTGACAGAGGTATTTCCTCACATGCATCGTGCAGCTACAGTTGTTTTTCCATTTACTAGGTTGATAAAGCATGTGGCTAAGTGAAGCTCTGCAAAGGTTCTGAGTTTTAACATCTAGTAGGAGTTAGAGAATTAGTGTTGCAAAAGTACTTACAATTTTCTCTCTTTCCACCTCCGTTATTTTAGTCATGTTACATAGGACAACTTTGTTTTTAACATTGTCAATATCACACTATCAAACTGCAGCTCAGTGCAGTTCTTGTGTTTGTCTCTATTCTTATATCTGAAATTTTCTAGGGTTTATTCTTTAAGATCTATATGATTAATGAGGGTTTTCCATTCAAGATGCATTAAGTTAGTTTTGTATCTTTTTTCTGCCATTACATTTAGAAGAATATTCCACCTTTGCTTTTGCATCTGAATTAATTGTTTGTAGAATGACAACTTGTGGTCAAAGAAACTTTCAAAGTGAGTGACAACATTTTGGTTTGCATATTAATGTCTGCCTTTATCAGAAAGCTGAAAGTGTACGTTCTATCAGTGAAGATGAATAAATCCTATTGGATCCTAGTGGACACTCCGAATTCCTAATGACAGTTTCTGTGTCCACAGTTTAACCCCCCCAAAATAGCATAAAAGCTAAACATAAAATATGCTTGCCAAAATCTCTCGAGGATGAACAATGGAAAATATTGGAGGAGACAATAACATTCAAGTTTTCTGATGAGTGGCTGGGATCAAATTAAGCTGAAGGAAGAGCTGCCAATGGGAATGTCAAGAAACTTTAACTTCCTAGTTATAGATTGGAGAATAAGATAGTACTGTAAATAAAGATAGTAAAAACCATGAAATTTTGTAGGTGATAGCAACAGTTTTCATAACTGAGTTAGCATAAAAACAACAAAAGGGCATACATACAATTTTCTTTTGATAAATAATAAAGACCTTTTAGGAAAATCAGTCAAAGAAGAAGATTCAATCTCAAATAGATATGAGTCAAATATGGAAAGATAAACAAGAGCATATTTATCATTTACAATTTTAAAGGAGAACATTGAAGTCTGGAAGCAATCTAGACAGAAAAATCTCAGAGGAGCCTTAGCATCTGCAGGTCAAAGATGCAAAAAAAAATCTCATATAAATAGTTTAAATAAGAGAAAAAAACCACACTGAAAGACTGAATTCAGGTCTATATGACTGAATATTGTCTCCAAAATGGAATATTGTACAAGACAAAAATTTCAGTTGCAAGCTTAAAATAGATGCACAAAAATCAAGTGAAGGATTACAAATATTCTATCACATGTAGCAACATAGTTGTGAAAAAACTATTGAGTTGCTAGTGTGATCTCACTAGGATGTTGTAAAAGGATTTATGAAATATTTTAAAGAAATGAAAAATTAAAGACACAAAGGAAAACATAAAAAGGTATAATATATATTGAAATGAACTTTGAAGTTTACTACATTTTCAACTGAATGCAGAAGAATGAATTAACTTGAGGAATCTTGACTTCTATGGGCTGAGCTTTAAACAGTTAAGAATACTAGTCAGTGAAGTCACTGAAGACAGAAAATCTCATGGCAGGAACAGGATCTCTAAATCAAATAATACCATTTAAAGTAATTGTGTTCATGAAAGGTGAAATTGTACTGAAAAAGGTACAGAAAAGGTTACTGGAATGAGCAAATGCATCATAAGTCAACCTCATTGCTCAGATTATCAGGGCCTGGCCTGTTTGGAATAGAAAATAAAGCCTGAGAGGCACATAAATATTTTCTATATTGATAAATGGCTTAAACAAAAAGTAAACTTTGGAAAAAGAAATTACCCAAATAAGCCCTTCCTGAAAGGAGTCACTAGGAAACAGAATCAGAGAATATTCCAAGTTGGGAGGGACCCACAAAGATCATCGAGTCCAACTCCTGGCTCTGCACAGGACCATCCCCAAGAGTCGCATCATGTGCCCAAGAGTATTGTCCAAATGCTTCTTGAACTCTGTCAGGCCAAACAGAGCTGTATGGTTTCTATACCCGTGCTGGCCTGATGAATATGCAGTGTAGATGGATCACAGAAGAGATAAAGACAGGAATGATGATGCTTCACTGCTGCTGTAAGGCGTTTGAGTGGTAAGCGTCTACGCAAAAGAAACAGGAGACACAGAGGATTAGTGCAAAACTTAGGTCTGGTTTCTAGTTTGACTTGCATACATGGCTGTACCTAAAGATACAATAGTGCTCCAGATGGAGCTTTTACTGTGTCTTCCCTCAAAAGATCTGGCAGACATTGGGTCATCTTTCTTAGTCTTTGGGGTATATTTGGATGGATAAAGAGGCTCTTCCATTTAATTGTGTTAGTTCACTTGATTTTAGTTAATGGCATTGCAGAGCTGGGCTAATGTATCTGAAGTCATGTTAATTGACCATGTTGTTGTGTCCCTATCTCTGATGTTTTTTCCCGAGGCTAACTGAGCCTGAAATGCAGTAGCCTATTTTGTCAAGGGCTTTTTAATTGGGTTAAAGTCTCCTGACCAAGCAGCACTGAGAGTTTCACTTATAGCCTGAATAGAGGGCATAAATAACAAGTGCAAAACTTTTGCAAATCTTTTGGTATTGGATGAATTTCCCTTTAAAAAATCCTCCTCTCAGCTAAAAAGTTAAACATAAAATGAGTCTTCTGGTGATTAGTTGCATTTTAGAATAGCTAGTAAGATGTAAATTAGTTTCAAAAATTAGGTTTCTGAGCAGAAACTTTGATTAAATCCCTAGAAACAATAAATCAGATATAAAAATAAACAAAGTAAGACAGGGTTTTTTCCTTATGGATGCCCTCTTGTGTGGGAAGTAACACAGATGTAATATTGGTGTAAGACAGAGAAATAACATTTAAAAAATTGCAGCCCTACTTTATAAATGTATACTAAAATAAATCAGTCGTTAGTTGCACTCTGAAAATGACAACAGGAAGAAAAACTATTCCTTTAATTTCAAGCAGCATTATCTTTTGCAAAAGAAGTTCAATGATTTTGTTCTTATTTTTAAACAGCCAAAGCATGTCGTAAATGATTGATAGCGAGGATCATGGAAAGATATGGTAATCTCTTTATTTTCTGTGATAGAGCAGCTTAGAAGAAATGCACTTTTGGAAGGCATCTAATAGTCAGCAGCCATTTTCAGTTATATCTAATTTAAATCATACATCTTCACTAATTTCCCTGTTAACCATTCAAAATTAAACCTGCATTTTTCTGCAAGAACATCAAAATCTGAAATCACCTGTGAGACAGTACAATGC
Source organism: Lepidothrix coronata (assembly GCF_001604755.1). Classification (NCBI taxonomy): domain Eukaryota; kingdom Metazoa; phylum Chordata; class Aves; order Passeriformes; family Pipridae; genus Lepidothrix; species Lepidothrix coronata. Next base: position 4,644,424 of record NW_016690242.1, read on the forward strand.
CATTCACATAAATTTTATTAACATCAGAATGTCCTTCTGCTCTGATGACAAAGATGACAACTATGGATAAGGTAACTTATAAAGATGTAAGAAATGTATATTGCATTTTTGTTCCTTAAATGACCTTTTATTCCCAGTGTTTAGTAGGATGTTAAGTGTTCTTTACTTGCATTGGAAACATAGAGAATGTTAGGTGAAATGAAGAAAATAATTTATTTCAGGTGTCAAGCTTGGAATTTTTTTCTGTGCTGGAACAAGACAAGTACAATATGGTGCAGGTCATAAAAAAAAACTCAAGTACTCCTTTAGCACGTACCTTAGATAATAACATTATATGTGAAATAATTAATATGGTCTGGGAAAAGTCCTGGTAAACCCATAATAATCTTTTCTAGATGGGGAATGATTTAGGACATATTAAGCACACTAAATAGTACAGCATTACATGATGCAATCAAGATAAATCTAAATATTCATATTGAAGCAGGTATATTTTTTCATGCTTTTTGGTATTTGTACAATTTTTTTTTTTTAAATCTTGTCTATATTTATATAAAGTGTTGTTAATCTAGTTAAATAGTTTTGGATCTAAGTAATTTGGAATTTTCTGGAAAAAATGTCTGTCATCTCTGTGCCAAAGATATTTTTATTATCTATTTCTAGGTCTGTCACATCAACTGAAAATAGTAAAGGTACCATAAAAAGTGATCTTACTAAAACTAACAGGCTCAGTGAAATTCATTTACATAAGTGTAATGGAGGGAACATTTTTGTCTACTAAGAAATGGGGAACAAAAATCTAGAGTGGACTGGAAAGAAGGACAGAGTAGAGATAAAAGAATAAGATCATTAGGTCAAGTCCTTCAATCAGCTAGTCTATTTTTCAGATCCAGGCTAACTCACTGACAAAAGCACATTATTACTCTTCAATCACACCTCAAGTCTGCAAGCCTCTTGATGCCTAGAAACTTTGAATTGTTTTGCATGATTTATGCAGTCACATTTCAACTTAAGAACTTTAGTCTGCTCAGCAGCCATTAGCTTACAGAAGAAGTAGATGCTCAGGTTAAAGAAAAACCAACGTCATCAAGTTTTTCACATAGATTTTTATTTTAATTTCTGAAGTCTAATCTCTTTGTAAAAGATGTAATATTAAAAATGCTATGTGAAAATATAATGTAGACAGAACCAAATCTGCATAACCAAATTGAATTAATTAGAAAAAGTCTTTATACCCTACACTAGGATTTAATATGACTTTGAGGATATGTAAACTCTAAGAGATAATGGTTTTGAAAATAGGAGGATTATTTTCTAGTTTGAATGTGTAAAAATATTATAAATAACTCCTGCCAACACTCAAAAATGCCACTGAACTAAATGGTGATATATTTGCAGGTTCGTGGGGTAGAATGAGACAAAAAGGTCTATCTGCACTTCCATTGTCCACTCCTATTAGTCATGTCATTTGGCAAACTGAATCTGAATCGTTTTTGTCTGGCAGCTCTTATGCAAAAGATTACAGCAATAATATGAGATGTTGAAATGCTAAAAATTCATCCTCTCAGGAGGGTTTTGCCAATTAGGAGAGGTCTGAGAAATCTGTGTTACAAGATGTAACTCAGTGTGCTTCAGGATCAGAAGTGGAAAAGAAAGGTGGGAGGAGGAACAAGAAAGAAAAGAACCAAAATATATAAGAGAAATTTGAGACAAAAAAAAATCTAAAAAGAGGCTGATCCAGCACTGATCCAGCTGGTTATATGAACTGAAGTGTGGAAGCTGGTTTTAAAGATCTTGACTGTTTTGTAGCTGCACTTTGTGTGGCTGTGCAGTGTGGGGATTGGGCTAATGTAAATGTGGCGATTGGGCTGATGTAAATGAAAAGCAATGAGTAAAGGCATCGAAGAGGAGTCTGTAATAGGGGTCTGGTGTTGAGTCTCTATTAAATGCCCTTTTGTAGACTAGTACTGGTAGCCTTGTATCCAAATGCTTCAGAGTCTTGTGTGGATTATCTGTCAAATATTCTGAGGTAGGGAAATAACTTCACTAATCCTTCAGGGAAGACCAGCAGAGGGGAAAAAAAGCTAATTGATATGTCTAAGGACATAAACAGAGTCAGTGACAGAGCAAGAAATTGACTCCTAAGTCTCCTTCTTGCTTCTCCAGACATGGATCATTCTGTTTTCTGAACTTTCTGTCTTCTATCTTGTGACAGTGATGTACATCTTTCAGAAATCTGCATTTATCTCTGCTTTAAAGTGGAAGAATGCAGAAAGAATCGTGTCTTGCAGAATATACCACCTAAGGAGTCTTTCTGCTGTGCCTTTTGCAATCAAATGTCTATCTCGTATGTCTATCTCGTCTGGCTCATAAGCCACCAGCGTGCTATGATAGAGTCTTCCTAAATCTTCGTTTGCGAAGCCTAGCCATGAAATGAATGAAAGTGGAAGATGATAACGTAGTTCAGACAATAAAATTATTGCTTTCAAATTTCAGACAGATTTTTAATAAATACTTTTTGTTTTGTGGAGACATTTCAGTATCATAGCAAAAAATGTTCACAGATAAAACTGAATAAAGATTCAGATTAGGTGCCTGTAATTAGGTGTCTGAATATGTAGTCAACTGCTCTAAGATTTAGCCTCTCACCCAAAGCATAGAAATTTGGAGTTAATTTCTGCATTTATAGTTAGAAGAATTTCCCTGAAGATGTTAGAATCTGGACAGACTATGGCAACACAGACAACAAGTGAGTGGCATCCTGTTACATATCAGAATAAGGACAAGACCAGGGTAAAAGTCAGGCCCGTGTGAATACCCTAAGCACAAAAATCATGCTGCTTTCCCACTGGTAGTTATGGAAAACTATAGCTACCCACTAGCTTTGAAAACTTATTGTTTTCAAAATAGGACTAGAAACAATGTCAGAACAAAGACTTACTCCCCAGTCCAGGATAAACCAGCTCCTGCCAGCTAAATCAGCCAATATGAATTTATTGTACCACTGACATCTATGTGGGTATGGGTATTATATTTATTTAACTGCAGAATTCTTAACTAGTTGCAAATTGGATTAACCTCATGAGTATTTGCTTTCAAAAACTGGAGCATTAAGGTCATGCCCTCCTCTACCATATTGTTTTTTCACATTGTTCCAAATAGAGAAAATTATTTCTTCAAGGATTCAGTTGTGCTTCAGTACAAATTATACAGGTTGGTGGAAATACCTTGGAATCCCTTTGCTGGATGTCGTGTAAAAGGGGGGAATATGCAGGAACCTTAAAGATATATTTTTCTCTTAGTGTCCCAGGGAAAATAAAACCATATAAATCCAATCTAGTCTGTCTGGTATTCCACACAGGAATTCTTCATCAAATAAAATCACAAGATTAGGGTAATTCGATTACTATTTTGGGGACTGCTCCTTAAGAGTGAAAGGGAAAATCCCTTAGCAAATATCTCCCATGAGTTATTCCACTGTCAACAAACTGTTAGCACCTTTAGAAGGGACTCACTCTAGCAGTTTATAGAATAACACTTTTTATTAATAAAAATTGTGACAAGCTAATAAAAGTTAATGGTTGTCGGTGACACAAAGCCACACTTAAACCCATGTAATAATACTATAAAGCAAAGCACAAGCACAAACTCTAAAACAAAATAATCTACTAAAATATTATGAAGCAAAAGCAAGATCTAGTCCTTAAAAGCAGTAGTCAGCACACAGAGAATAAGTTTCTCACCTGACCAGCGTCCCTGGACAGGGTGGGAGGAAGGCAGGTTCATCTTGTCAGCAATCCCAGCAGTTTTGATGGAAATCTTCCTCTGAGCTTTTCCCATCTCAATCTCCTTCTTGTACTTTTTTTTCTTCGAGTTTGTGTGACTTTAGTCATAATTGCTAAATCTAGGTCTATTATTTCTTGATGGATAAATGACACATATTCTTTTCCTGCAAGATGTTTGGAAGAGGGGCTGTGGTGCCTCCACACCACTCCATTCTTTGGTGCATCTAGATGTTGATCAATGCTTTGGGAACTTTGCAGTACATTGTGACATTATAATATCAGGAAAGAGGCAGAAAGAGCCTCTTTTTTGTCTTCTGGGAAGCAGCAGCTGGTTTTCTTCTGTGGTTCTATTTCTCCTTTAGCTTTAAACCTTATTCATTATTCCATACTGGAAATATCCTAGAATCCCTTGTTTAGTAACAGGTACTATTCTCTGAGTGATAAAAGAAAGCTGTGAAATAGAGCATTGCCTTTGTATGAAAAAACAGTTTAGAATATTTTTGTGAATGATTGTGGTAACTCTGTTTCCCCTTATTGTGTTTGTTACATATTAGCATTTAAAAATTCATTATTTTCCATAAAATATTGCCAAATAGAAAAGCTAGGGAGAATTTTTAACAGAAATATTTAATATCTGAGGAGGATTAGTCTTTTCTATTTTTCACTTGTAAGTTGCCTCCTTAAACTCCTTTGTTGTCCATTCAAAGAGCAGAAATTGTACCAGGAATCCTGGATAAAAAATAATCATGTAACAGAAAAGATGATACAGTTCAGACATTACAGTGGGTGACAGAGCTACATGTAAAAGCACTTTATGAAATGTTTTTGAATAGCAAGAACACTCTGTGAGACCAGGATAGGTTTATATGCAGTTCACAAAACTCTGTCTAGGCTACAGCTATGGCTGTGGATTATGGTACCTAAGCCTATTGTCATTCTTGCTGTAAGCTGCTCTCCTTATCTAGTTGTAAAAGCTGCAGTCCTTCTGTGCTGCTTAGACAGTGTGTTAAGCAGGCAGGGAATTATTTGGGAAAGTCAGATGCCAGTATTTGCTTCAGTGCTGTAGCACTGGGAGTTTACATGTGGCCAGTAAACAACTACAGTTCCCTTCTTCCTGTACACATAAACACAACATGAACTGCTGCATGCCCAACAGGAGCTCACCCTGATATGTGGTATGACACCAAGTTGTATGTCTGCCAAGTGATGTGACAAAATCATGTATTCCCATTATATGACAAGAGTGAGAATATGGTTACATCCAATGCATGTGGAAAGGAAGGTTTTAGCCCTTACATTAACTATGTTTCTCTGAGCTTCTGTTGGACACAAACATTTGAACCCTGTGATTCAGCACTACCTCCCTTAAGTAAATCTGGCACAGCTTTTTCCATTATCCAGGTAGTCCAGAGGCTCATTTGCATGCCTCTTCTACAGCCAAGATACTTGATGAAGACAAAGCAGATGAAGCTCTGAGCCTGGCATGCCCAATTCTTGTTTTCTTGGTTTTAAATAAATCTGCCTCGTAATTATTTAATATTTAAAAATAAAAAGAAAATAGTTAGCCATTTAAGTTCTATATTCAATCAAGCTAGTGATCTGTGAACTAAAATCTCTTCTAGCACTATTGTTCTGATGCATTCCAGTGGCTCCCAGGGGGCTCCCAGAGGGTTGGCTCATAATGCTGTGGACTTCCAGTTTTCCAAATATGCCTGCAACAAGCCACTGCTGTAGTCTAAAAGAAAATAGAAAGTTGTTATTTCTCATATCACAGATTAAACAGTGGAGCATTGTCAAGAATGATCAATATTACACTTATTTGCTTTGCATACTTAACTGATATAACATAATACAAATTGTATATATTTAGTCCCGCTTCCGCTGTTTGAAAATGGGGACCGTTGAAATCATGTAGGATTGGATTTTAGGGAAAAACTCCTTTTCTTTGTTATCCCAAAAGAAATGAAATATAAAAATAATCAAATGAGCTACATTGATGGCAAAAAAATTTGCACAAAATTTAGATGTCTAAAAACTAAATATTTAATTCAGAATTAAACACTTGAGACTCCCTTTATAGCAAATATAAACAAAAATAGATACAATTATTCTGATCCATCTATGGCCATTTTAGGGAGATAAGTAATTGTCTAGACGTGCCTTTTCTTTCCTCTGCTGTTTATAGCAGAATCACAGAATGACAAGCTGTTAGACACCAGGTCAGTAATTGTTGGGTCGGAACAACCTTGAGGGGGGTTTAAAAGTGTGTGTGTGTGTGGAGGGGGAAGGGATGGGTTGAACCTCACAGAGGTGAGGTTGCATCATACCCCTCATGACAGGCCCCTGGACCCCACATAGGGAAGCCCTGGAGCAGCTGCCAGTCAGAAGCAGCCCTAGCGAAACTTCAACACACCACACCTCCTGGAGCCTCTAACCCAGCCTCAGGTTGGCAGGGACAGTGAGGACACTGCCCCTCACCCTGGCCTGGAACCCCAGAGTGGCTGGTGGGTCAGAGACCCCTCCTGGGGGGGGTTGGCCACAGGGACCAGAGCAGATAAAAGCATAGGCGTATGTTTGCCTCATGTCACGGCCCTGCCATTGGACTTGTGAGAGCTGATCTGCTAAAAGGTTCCAATGGTAGCTGCGTAATTTGTCTCTCCCTCTTTCTCCTTCTCTCTTCTTGATCTCTCTGCTTCTCTTTCTTTGCTCCTTTCTTGATGCTTTGGGTAGCTTAAAGCTGGAGGGATTGGATTTTGACTCAAGTGTTGTAGTGGGTTAGTAGTGTGGTGGAACGTTTTGTCTAGCTTGTGTGGTGCCCTTTTGAACTTTTGCCAAGTTCACCTATTTTGTCCCCTAAATTTTCAATAAAAGTACCTCTTGGGAATAAGTCTGTGGGTTATTCGCTTGACCTTGTCTCTACATATTAAAGAAATATATATATATATATATATATATATATTAAAGTAAGACTCCTGGATGAGCCCATGAGCATGTGGCTCTGGGGCCAGAGTGTTACACTAGCTCAGCCTCATAAACTAAGGTTTGGGTTCCTTAGTATGGGGAAAGAAGATCCTTTCCTTTGATGAGTCTTCTAGTTTGTATTTGAAATAAGAAACAACTTCATAGCGCTCTCCAGCTCACTTTCTCCAGCTAAATAGTAGAACTGAACACAAGTGAAATTAATTTGACTTAATTCTATAATGCTGAAGCATTTTATTTAATCTTAGTCACTCGAAAGGAAGAAAAATGTCATTTTTTAGTGAGTTTGAGTTTTTTCCTTTTTACTTTTTTTTCTTTCTTGTTAATACTAAAATATTACTTTGAAAATAAAGTTCAAGTAGGATGAATTTTTCATATAGAGTTGATTTAAACAACCAAATGGCAGAGGCATATTCTTTTGGAGTGGAAAATCTGATGTCGAATTCCTCTTTCACCAGAAAATAATGAATATCCTAACTGTGCAGCATGGTGACATCTACGAAGATCTACTTTGTTTTTTAAAAATTCAGACTTCAGTCTTTCTGAGGAGATAAATGCAGAAGGAAAGTGGTTTCTGTTCTTTCGCAAGAGTGTCACTAGAACTGGAGAAATATATTTGGCATGCATCTTTTTCTTATCTATTGCTCAAAATTATCAAGAAATACCTCTATACTTTAAATTGAGCAGAAAAAAAACATTAAAAATATGTAACCATCTTTAATATTCATTATTATGTCATAAATTATCTTTTTTTCCTGATAGAATATGAGTATTTCTAATTAAATGTTTTCTGGCTACTGAATCTATAGCTGCATTTTCCTTTTCAAGCAAAACTTAAAATGAAATAATTGTTGTCATATTCAGGGACCTTACAAACTAGTTGGACAGATCCTGCCATTTGGTCTTTGCTTTCTTGTTCTTTAGGTGCCGGTTATGGTTAATCCATTATGTTTAAATTGTTGACCATCACTGTCTCCCTCTTTTTCAACTGACAGGACACAGCAGGAGAGAATTTCCAAATGTCTGGCAAACTCATTACTCCTCATAACTACTGCTGTGCTCAGCTAACTGGAGTTGTGGCAGCATAAGCCTTAAATGGCTGACAGCATACTAAACATCATATTCATTAGCTCTCTCTTTCTTCTTTTTTTTCACACTTTTTTCTTTTTTTTTCTATTAAATCTGCTCTCAGGAGAAACTTGCAGTCACTTGAATGAACAGCAAATCAAAATGTAAGGTATATCAAAAGGAAAATTAAGGTTACAGAATTTTCTTACATAAGAATTTATCTACATAGCATGTTACATACTGTAGAAGTATATTCTTACACTGCCAATTCCCAAATGCTACACAGTACACAGGATTAACAAAACCATCTATGTATCAGATTTGGGGATAATAGTAGAGAAGAGACACAGCCTTCCTCTACTGTGATTGCTTTTAGGAATTATGTACATCTGATACACCTCCTATAGATAAATCCCAAGATCCAGGATGTATCAGGATTCCTGTCTTGTCCATACACCAAAACTTGTTCCATTTATATGATGTTCATTCTGTTGTTTGATTTTTATTTTTTTTTTCCTCAGAGAGGGCTGGACTATATGGAGATGACACTGGAAGTGCATTGTATGATTTTTCTAGGGAACGTTTTCTGTGGAGTCCAAATGCAGAGACTTTCTGATCACTGGAGACTGCATCCTGACTCTCTGCCCCAGACTGGGAATATGGGATGCAGGAAATCTCCATCATCATCAGAAGCTGCCAGTATGATCGTGGAAATTGAACGTGGATTGTTGGGACTGAGGAACTTTCTGTCAAAACCAGCTCTTGAAGACACTCATCAGGGACTACTCTGAACATGAGCCATTCAGGTAGCAGCAGAGACCTGAATGGACTAATGCTTATGATCATGCCTTTACCACACCATCTGTCCTAGATTTCCTATTGCCTGCCTCACGCCTTAGACTTTTCACACTTGGTGGTTTTATGTGCGGTTCTACGTGTCTGAATTTTCTTTTCTCCTCTCCAAGCTGCATTGCTTCTCCTAGTAGAGAAGGAACACTGGGGGGACTTGGTATCTCAAACTTCACTCCCACTGCGGGACCAGGATTTGGTAGTGCAGGTGACAGCACCATGTTAGGCTAAAGAGAGGGAAAAAACATCCCCTGCTTAAGTTACTTTTGTTGACTTTGCTCACTTGGTATATTAGGGTAACTTGAAGGATGCTCTCAGCAAAGGAGTTTAAGGAGGTACTTTTGAAGCAATGTTGGTTTTCCTTACTCAGCAGACTTGTTATGAGTTTGTGCAGTGATGCCTAGGTGATCCTTTGGCATTTTGGAAATGGTTGGATGTTAAAAGTTTAAAATTTTCACGTTAAAAAATTGTTGATGGAGAAATCCCATGAAGTTTATTGCAAGAGAATATATTTACGTGTAGATATAGATATAATTTAGGAAACTGGAGACTGGAGTGCTTAAGATACCGACAAAACATAACAGTTCTGGGCTTTAGAAAAAGGCATTACAAATGCATTCATTAAAACCTCCACGAATTATTGGTTAGTATCCCTGAATCTACATAACTGCTAGTCTTTAATAATTGCTTCATGTGTGAGTATCCTTCTTGTGTATTTGGCATTATATCATGTCTATTTACAGTCTCTGGTGCTTATTTTGTTTTTAATTATGATTTGTTGTTACCTGGATCCCTCCTACATTAAACTACACATATCTTTGCCCCTTTGGTGTCACAATGCTCATATACTGGTGTACAGAGTGTTTGTCTGCCTACGACATTGTAGTTTTACAGCTATTGTTTTGGCTGCAAATTGAACAAAGGGGCCTTATTCATTTACCAACATGTTGAAAATTAATCAGATTTCTTCTGACACTTCTGTTTATGGTTGATTTGACCCTTTGTCTCCTCATCCATCTGGTATCATTACCTCTATTTTCATTTACAGCAAGAAACTGCTGCTTGCTATTGCATGTTTGTGCAAAACCATTACAGGAAGTAAATCTTAATAGACATGCAAAAATGTTTATCAATAAAATAATTCAAATTTATTTGTGTGGCATTGGCATTATTAAGCTCTTGCTTGTGTACTTTCTGACTTAAAGAGACACTTGGTTTTACAGATGATACTTAAAGGGCACGACTTCTCTGATATGTAAATATGATTTGGCAGTCTTTGCCAGTTTACTGAGATATGCAGCCTAGATAAGGGAATGTTAAAAGACTGCACTGAAAAGAGAAAATTATAGTACTTTGTTAGTTGAGAAAGTTTTTAGTAAATATGCATATATTTTTACAGATTTTAAACATTAGTTAGGAATCCTTTCCCAATTTATTTTCCTAAAAAACTTAGCTCCATTTTGGGAAAATGTATATGAACATTGATTATCAATATTTTTTACTTTGCATAAAATACTTATTAGAAGTATCTGATGGTGAATGGTGTGGTTGCAGGGGTGGCCTCTGAGGGAGAAGGTCAGAGATTGCCCTATGCTGGACACAGCCAGCTCCTGCCAGCTGCTCCATGGATCTACCACATGACACAGCTGAGCTCATCAGAAAAGCTGGTGAAGCCTCTTTGGAAAAAAACAGACAAATAGGAGCATGTAAAACCAGTGAGGAGCAGCAGTAGGAACATGAGGGTTAGAGAAGAAGGAGGAGATAGTCCAGGGCCAGAGAATCCTGCGCAGCCGGTGGAAGAGATCGGGGTTGGTCAGGTGTTGTCCTACAGCCCACGGAAGGACCATGCTGATGAAGATATCCACACTGCATGGAGGACTTCACACTGGAGCATGTGGGTATTTCCTAAAGGAATTGTGATCTGAGGGGACCCCATGAAGGAGCAGGTTTTCCCTGAAGGACTGCAGCCCATGGAGAGGCCACACTAGAGCAGAATAAAAGGATGGAGCAGCAGAAAGGAACTGCTATGGACTGACAATAGCCACCCCCCCTCCCCATTCCTCATCCTCCTGCACTGTTTGGAGCAGGGAGAAAGCAGAGAAGTTGGGAATGAAGGAGTAAATTTGAGCCTGGGAAAAAAGAAGGATAGAAGGAAGGTGTTGTTTTAACCTGAAAGCTTTTTTGATCTTTTGTCTTCCCCAGCAGAAGGCCAGAAGGTCTGTGAGAGGAGGGGAATGGAGGGAGTGGTTGGATGAGAATTTGTCATCTGGCCAAGGTCAGGCCATCATAGTTGGAAATGACAGGTTGTAAATCTATTTACCACTTTGGTTAAAAGACAAGCAAATCATAAGCTCATGCCAAAGGAAACAATTCACTTTTAATATACCAGTCGATTTCACAGGTAAGTATAATCTTACCCACCCAACAAAATGACAGTGACTCAACAGACCAAACAAGAAAAATTCCATTACTTGTAGTAATTCAAGGGGGACATTCAAAATAAGCATTATTGCTGGGTACTAAATCCGAGTCAGTTATCAGACTTTTTCTTTCTTACTTTTGTCTTTCTTTGATGATAAAACCTCATTTTACAACATAATAAAATTCTTAGTTTAAGCAATTTTTATAAGAATGACAAAGAATTTAATTTTTTAAACAACACTGATCGTTGGGATATGTTTTACAGAAATTCATTACTTTTAACTTATTCATGTTCTTTCTCTGATGGAAAATTTAATTGTTTTTCAACTATTTAAGATAAGGCTCTTTTGAAATTTGTAGTTAAAAATACCATATGTCTAAATGTAAACCATTGCATAATACCTTCCTGATTCCATTGCTGTGTGAATAATAAAAAAAAATTACCTGCAATATAACAAAGCCATCTGATGATATAACTGGATAGTAAAGTAAAAAGCCATTTAAATGCAAGAAACCCAAAAGCCCTAAAAGGAATCCCAAACAACACTCTCATTTAGGGAATTAATTAGGAATCTGGCAATGCTCAAGAAACTTCCTTACCAAACTAAAAGACAAAATATATCTTTTAAATGAAAGGTAAACGAGTGAAAAGAATGTCTTCTCAGCTGTCCACTAAAATGTAAAAAGGCTCGTTAGAAATAATTAAATTAAAACTAAACAAAACTAAACAAAACAACTATTTAGTGACCAGAGAATGTTTGAATTTATTAGAAACTAAAATTCAACTCCTAATGGACCCTGGGGAAAATAAAAGGAAATATCAGAAAGTAGATTAAATAAAAGAGCAAGACCACTAACTTTCAAAAGATCGTCATAACTTCCTGACAGATGAACAAAGGCAGAACAATTATTCATCCTCCACCTGATATAAATGATTCCAGTTTGTATAGGTATTTTGATACTCTCAGAAGTGCTGCTGTGAAACACTATGTCAATAAGTACATTTTGTTCATCGGTCACAGCCAAGATTTGTGTGGTCACTGATCATAATCAAGACTGGTTCTTGTCTTTAATGTGGTGTCCTCAACTCCCAGCAAGTGACCTCCTTGTGATTAAAAAAAATAAAAGGACAACAGAAAACTAAACCACAATTTCTTGTTTCTTTAGACTTCTTTTTTTTTTCTTTTTGCAGAGTAGAACTGGGTACTCAGTGAACTAGAAACCTGATGATCACATGAAGTATCCATGCCCGATTCTGCTTTTTCTGCTCTAGGTCCTCACCAGAAACTAAACTCATGACGTTTCAAAAGGATAGGTGTTTTTTTCTTAAGTGTCTTTAAGGATAACTAGATTAGATTATTAGCTACTGAGAGAAAATGCATTGCATTCCTTAAACTCGGAGGTAAAAATTCATAATCTTTTATCATGAGCTTAAGTTACATGGCAAGATGATTGGACACCTTCAGGTGAGACCTAGGGCATTTAACTTTCTTAGATATCGAGAACTGATTGGGAGGAATACAGATTTCAGGGAGCCTCTGTAACTCTTCAGGGAGCTTATGGATCAACGTTGCTAAAACTAGTGTTCTGTTTGAAAATGGGGGCCTGATGTTGCTCCTGCCTCATGTGTTTTACTCAGTTATTTCATTCCTTTTACTTGGTTCACATTCACTAGATTAATGCATTGACTGAAGACTCAAAAGCTATAGAGAAACTGTACCAAATATTATATTTTGAAGGACTATAAGATACCCTTAGTACTGAAAACATGTTCTTTGGAATTATATTACAGATTAAGAACATCATACCACATCTGAGATCAAATTCAACGTCATGTCCTTCACTGATACAGATTTTTGTATCTTCAAGGTACATTAGTAAGAATATTTTACTTCATACCAGCTGAGAATTCAGCTGCTGTTTCGTCATGATCACATAAGATTTTCTTATCTGACCAAAACACTTGTCCAATTCCTGTTCCAAACAATTGTGCTCTACATTAAAGATGAACTGAGCCTGGTTTATACTTCAGGTACATGGAGCTGCCTTTTCTTGCTACTAAATATTCTCTTCACTCATTGGCACTGCAAACTGTGGATCTCTCATGCTTTTTTACCTTGCTGCCACAAAGTTTTCATTGTGAAAAGTGATATTGCAGCAGCACGCTTATCACAGAGTATGACAATCAGTAAACCTACATTTTGTGATTTCTTTTCCACAAATCTGTTTTATAGGACAACATTTAGGAATGATGTAATTAAAGATGCTAGCAGTTATTCATTCTATGATTGATTTAATATTTAAACAGCAATTTAATTTCCTCAAAGTTTTGATGTATTCGGTCATAGTGTACTGCAACCTAAGCAAACCAAGATCCCAGTCCTTCTTACAATTTTGTTTTGTCACTCCTTTCCATGGGAACAGGGGTAGACTTTTGATCCAGTCACTTTTCAAAGGAAATATTTGTCCTGTATTTGACAGAGACACATAGAGTCTTGGAATTTGGTAGCCAGGGAAAATAAGATCTGTTGCATTCTCACATGACAATTTTGAGTCTCAAGTTCCATGTTTTGTACAACAGAGTAGAAGCATGAATGTTTAGCATTGGAGACTTTGACTTCTGTGCTTTACACACCAACTATGTCTGAACTTTATTTGTACATCTGTATTACTTTGAAAAAATATTAGTTCTGTTAAAATATTAGTTTCTGTTACCTCTGGACCCATTTGTAGGTATACCTTATATTAGCAATTATTTCCTTGGCTAATCCTCAAAAAAGGTAGAAAATTACTTAAAAATTAGTGACCTTAAATTTGCCCCTCCAATTGCATTCTTTATGACATTTTAGTCTAGTACTATATTTATATCCTCTTTTTGATTTTAAGTTTTTCTGCTATATAGTATTTTAAGTTTAATCAAAAGTCAACTTAGAAAGGCCATTCTGCCTAAGGGATGTTTTTCCATTAAGTATCTGACATATTGGTGGCCTTGAGGGATTATTGGTTTTTGAAGAAATATTAACAGCTGGAAATTTGCATTTTAATACAGTTCTTCTCAACTACTCAAGCAATTTTATTTTTAAGACCTGTGACAGGCTTCAAAGCCTTAGTTCTAAAGCAATCTTGCCAAGTAGTAGCTAACATAATTTTACTACAAATGATTAAGTTTCCTAATAGGTTTTCTTTTTCAAAATCTTGTTTGAGGTGTCTGTGAAATCAATACAAAAACTTTGTGATTTGTACTAGAACTAACATTGCTAATTTGACCTACAGAGAACTGGAAAAAGAACTCTAAATTGTCAAACCCAAAGTGAAAACTAAACCCAAGCATGATGTAAGTAAGTTTTCTAAATCTAAGGAGATGAGAACATCTGTAAATTGGTATCCTTGATGAGTATTTCTTTAAATTATGACTGTACAAATAGGCTATCGTAAACACTTGCGTTGTTTACTGATATCTGAGGCTGTTAGGTGAATCAGATGCAGAAAAAGGCATTTACAGTAAAATTGGAGCAGACTGCACACTATGGAACTGCTGATGCCAACACTATGTACGTGATGGCTGGTCCATCTGCCATTCAAGGGAAAATTCACACTCACTTCATGTGTTTTGTGTCGTCCTAACAAAGAATTTGTGAGTCAGTGACAGTTTTGAGAATGGGCTGGACTGAGATAATTTTTCCTGACATGTTAGCATTGCTGATTAAAATTAAGCAGACACAGCCTAATCAAATAATCATACACTAGAGTATGATAGACTTTTTTTTTCTGAGAATGAAATTAAAGGGCAAAATTTGGATAATATAAGAGTTTAGCTAAACTTTTACATTGTAAAATATAGTTAAACATAAAATTGACTGCAGTTGCAGAATGGAGGGAAACAAGGCACTAGCTGGGATAAAAACATTGTCAGTTTTCCATACATCATCGAGTATAACTATTGTCTTCAATGAACTTCTTTCAGAAGAAAATATGATGTAATTTCTCTTTCAAAAAACCCACGAAAAACAACTAAACCTGATTAGAAGTCCAGCCTGAATGCTGGACTTTCTATTGACCTTAAGAGACATTCAGATCAGGTCTGAAATTTGTTGTTAGAATCCAAACTATCTTAAACAAAGAAAGTACTTGCTTACTCTACTGGTTTCTATAGAAAGAAAGGCTTTTATTTATGATAGTGAGGCTATCACTCTCATCATGTCATTGCAACTCAGAGTCTCGTTGCAACTGATAGTCTGCCAGCTGATTGTTCTGTTGCATTCAGTAGTTCATGTATGAACACAGAAGAGCTTCACTGAATATCAGGATGGAAACGCTACTGAGTATTATGGGAAAAACCCCCAAACAAACAAACAAACAAACAATCAAACAAACAAAACCCAAAGCCCAACCAGACTAACTTTCCAAACCAGAGATTCATGAGTCAGTTATCTTTTCATTTTAGTTTCAAAATAATAAGATCATTTATTTTTAATGAATGAATTTTTTGTGTGTTTGTCTTTTGGCTTCTGAATTTCAATTTTCGAGTGCTGGTATGAAATACTTAACATTATTTAATCTCCATTATTTATTTAAATTATGTCCCTTTCATTTACAATCTCCTTTCCACATTCTTTCCCAAAACTGCCAAATCAGCTCTGGACCCAAAGGGCCCAGAGAAATTCTGAATTCAACCTCCGTATCTGCCCATGCCTTCAAACTAGCATCCAGCCACATATTCTGTTCCAAACCTCCAATTAGATTTTTCCATTGTCTCTTCATAAAATCATAGAATCAGGAAGGGATCTTTTAAAGGTCATCTAGTCCAACCCCACCGCAGTGAGCAAGGACAACTTCAACTAGATCAGGTTACTCAGAGCCCTTTCCAACCCTGACCTTGAATTTCCAGCGATGGGGCACCTACCATCTTTCTGGGCAACCTGTTCCAGAGTCTCACAATACTCATTGTAAAAAATTTCTTTCCTGTATCTAATCAAAATTGACTGTCCTTTAATTTAAAGCCATTTCCTTTTGTCCTGTCACAACAGACCCTGATAAAAAGTTTGTCCCCATCTCTTATAGGCATCCTTCACGTACTGAAAGGCTGCAATAAAGTCTTCCTGGAGCCCTTTCTTCTGTTGACTGAACGAACTCAATTCTCTCAGCCTTTCCTCATAGGAGAGGTACTCAATCCCTCTAATCATCTTGGCCCTCCTTTGAACTCACTCCAATAGGCTGATGTCCTTCCTGTGCTAGGGCCCCCAGAGCTGGATGCAGCACTCCAGGTGGGGATTCATTAGAGTGGAGGAGAGGGCCAGAATCACCTCCCTCGACCTACTGACCACTCTGCTTTTGATGCAGCCCAGGACACAATTGGCTTTCTGGGCTGCAGGTGCACATTCCTGGGTCATGTCCAGCCTCTCAACCACCAGCACACTCAAGTCTTTCTTGGTAGGGCTGCTCTAAATCCCTGCATACCCCAGGCTGTATTCATAAGGAAGATTGCCCCAAACTGTGTGCAGGACCTCACACTTGGCTTTGTTCATCCTCATGAGTTCCCATGGGCCAATTCTTAAGCTTGTCCGGGTCCCTTCGGATGGCATCCCATCCTTCAGCCCTGTCAACCGCATCAACTTGTCTTCCACACTAAAAGGCCTGCAGGATCTTCCACAAGAGTGTGCAAGTCTACAGATTAAGGTTGTGTTGAGTACATCTTGTCAGCCTACTGTTTGCCATCTTCTACTTTGCATTTATACTGATTGTCTGTGGTGAGGTGAAGAAACAAATAAGGAAGAAGTTCTTAAACAGGTTAAGATTCTTTAAATCCTGTTGGTCCCGTATAATGATATATGGTAGAATCAAAGGAACATTTACTTTACAGCCTGTCTCTGATAGCAGCTGAAATTGTATGTTTCAGAGGGATGAATGAGAAATACTGTAGAAATAATCTGGATTTTCCTGCTTATCAAGTCTTTTCTTCCAGAGGTCCTCAAAAATTCTTTTATATATAAACTAATTTTTTTGTTTATTTTATACAGATGTTTCTATTTCAATATAATTTTTTTCAAACTATAACAGCACAAACTGTGATGAAGCTGTTTTTTATTTAAGTTTCAATAGTGCCTTTTGGATTCTATAGGCTAATTCAGAACTGCTAAATGATGGGAATTATAAGTGTTTCTTTGACTTAAGTGAATTTCCTCCTCTCACTTGTATTTTAATTTCAAACCTAATTGCACTATCAGTATTTAGAGCAAGGTCAGAAAACAACCCTGTTAATAATACAGACAAAGATTGTTCTGAAAACTGTGTGGAAATAAGAAATTTTAGGATATTTGGCAAACTCTCATCCAATTAGTCAAAAAGAATTTAAATAGGTAGAGGTTAATCTATTTGAAGTAACGACCTATAAAATACTGTTAAAAAAGAAATATGATTGTCTACACTATCCTGAGCTCATTAAAAGTCCTCATTCAGGTAACCTGAGTTTGTATGTGGGAACTGCAGTTGTACTTTGAAAGTTATGTACATGTCCCTTTGGTATCGTTCCAAAAAAACGAAAAAATTTCAACGTACCGGTAAGTGCATACATCCCAAACCCCAAAAACTTACTTTTAAACTAGTAATTATGTAAAAAAATATGTATTTTGTCAGACTTGATAAGACCTGTGTGTTGATTCAAACACCTGAGGCAAATAAGATACATACATAAGAATACGATTACAGCTACAGGCTGTAACTTTATTAACTTAATTAACATAATGATAACTGAGGAGATGCAAAACAGCTATTTCACCCAATATCACTACCTAACAGGAGTGCTCCAGAGTGCTTTTACCTAGAATATATCAATCAAGTTAATAATAAAACAGCAACCTTCATTTACATTCCTCAGCAGCTGACAGTCAAATCTTTTCCCCTTTTTCTTCTTGTGTCAGAGATCAAGGTGAAGGCTATCTCAGTCTATGCTTAAAATTTTCCTTTGTACTGGGGCATATCAGCCACTAACTTGAAAAACTTGAAAACATCTGAAAATTTTTCCCTTGAATCACCTTGGACCTTGTATCATAAGGTCCTATGTTTCAAATCAGCAAAAACTGTAAACCCTCTACTTATTCTAAAACAGTTGTGGCTATAAACTGCTCTGAACATCCTTAGTTCTTTGGGTGTGTGAAACAGGAGAAAATTTTCATTGAGGAAAGCTAACTTTAAGATACAATAGAGGACAAGTAATACACAGGACAATGCTGTCACAAATTCAGGAATCAGAGACTGGTTATAACCTAAAAATGCAGAAAGAACTAGAGATCAGGTAGATTTGCTTAGTAATATCTTGAAGTTAGTGGTAGCATTGAGCCCATGTAATGGTTTAGTTTGCAGAGCTACGGCTGAAGTATCTTTTATCTTTAACTCTAGGCTCCTTTTTTATTATTTATTGTTATTAAGCATATCCTTATTAAGGAGGACTTTTATAATGTGCTATGACAAATTTTAGTAGTCTGAAACCCCTGGGAACTAAGTAACAGGGCCTATAAAAATTATATTAAAAATTGAGAAATTTTCAGTAGAAAATGCTGAGGCCCTGGAAGGGAACTTCCCACATGAATGTACTGGTTTGGTGTTTGCGGGTTTTTTTTGTTTGTTTGTTTTGTTTTGTTTGTTGTTGTTTGTTTGGTTTTGTTTGGTTTTGGGTTTTGTTTTGTTTTTGTTTTTTTTTTAAATTAAGACAGATTTCTCTTATTTAGCATTTAATTTCTGTCAAAACTAGAAAAAAGTAATCCTATCATTGCGAAGAGATAGCCATGCTCTGGCAGTATGAAAGAACAGATCTCACATCTTTGCCCTGACTCATTTGGAAAGAACATCTTAACATCTTGAATTTGTAATTTGCATATCCCACAAGAGCAGCACTTAGCTACTGCCTTTTGAGAGGATAATCAAGCATTGGAATGGGCTGCCCAGGGAAGTGGTGGATTCACTGTCCCTGGAGGTTTTTAAGATGAGACTGGATGTGGCACTTAGTGCCATGGTCTAGTAACCTCGGTGGTAGTGGATCAAGGGTTGGACTTGATAATCTCAGAGGTCTTTTCCAACTCGGCTGATAGAAGAGGTCTTTTCCACTCGGCTGAGAATATGTGAGGGAAACAGCTCTGCAGACACCACAATCAGTGAAGGAGGAGTGGGTGGAGATGCTCCAGGTGCTGGAGCAGCGATGACCCTGAAGTCCTTGGTAAAGACCATGGTGAGGCAGGTTGTCCCTCTGCAGCCCATGGAGGTCCACACAGCTTCAGAGATCCACCTGCATCCCAAGAAGCCTGTGACCACGTGGGAATCCTGCACTTGAGCAAGTTCCTGGCAGGACCTGTGGAGTCATGGAGGCAGAGGAGATGATACTAGAGCAGATTTGCTGGCACAGTGACCTGTGGGGGACCCACACTGGGGCAGTTCATGAAGAGCTGCAGCCTGTGGGAAGGACTCATGTTGGAGAAGCTCATGTAGTACTGTCTCCTGTGAGAGGGACCTCACATGGAGCAGGGGAAGAGTATGAGGAGTCCTACCCCAAAAGGAAGGAACAGCAGAAACATCATGTGATGAACTGACTTCAGGCCTCATTCCCCAACCCCTGTGCCACTGGGAGGAAAGAAGGTAGAGGAAACTGGGAGTAAAGTTGAGTCCAGGAACAAGGGAGGAGTAGGGGAAGGTGTTTTCAGATTTGGTTTTCATTTTTCTCATTATTGTTTCTGATTTTGATTCATAATAAATAACTAATTTCCCCAAGTTCAATCAGTTTTGCATATGATGGCAACTACTGAGTGTTCTCGCCCTGTCCTTATTTTGATCCATGAGCCTTTCCTTATATTTTCTCTCCTCTGCCCAGCTGAGGAGGAGGGTGGTAGAACAGCTTGATGGGCACCCATTGTCCGGCTAGGGTCAAGCCACTACAATCCTACACTGGAATAATCTAGATAACCTAGCCAATATGGCTATGAATTTTCTTCAAGGTTTGCTGTACAAGTTTAAGACCATTCTGCCTTTTAAAATAAGTCACTTTCCTGAGCTATTTCCTTTGTTTTCTGCTGTCTTGTTCTGCACTTAGTATAATTTACTGCATACTTTACTATGACTGAAATGAATAATTTAATCAACATAACTTTTGGATTTGCTCAGGCTTTTATGCCTTACCATGAGCTGAGGACAATATAGACTTAGGAGTATGAGGTCAAAAGTACATTTTTCCATAAAAAAATCTTTGATCATTTAAATAAGTAAGAAATTTTCTCACTATATGTTTTTATCATGGTATTTAGAGTGTCAATTTTGACACTTATTGCCTTAGACATTATATTTTATATTCATCAAAATACCACTGCCTTCAGACTTCATGTTGTATGAGTGTATAAAATGCAGTTACCTTTTCATTGAGTGCAAATACCTGTATCTTTAAAATTAATACCAGGAAAACAAACTATAATCACAAGTATTACTAAAGAACTTGACTATTCATTGATTTTGGACACTGCAGAAATTATATACCAGAGACCTCAAGTTTTCATTTTTTTTTATTTGTGAGTTTATTTTCCCTATGCTTTCTTGTTTTGAGAACACTGGAATTTACTGGAAGCTGTAAATGTGATTTAGGTAAGACTTATTTTAAATGATTATTTTAAATTATAATTTGCAGTTCCTTTGGAACCTGCCTAAATTGATTCCATGTGTACATGATAACATTATTCTGTAAATAATTTTGCAATCTGTAAACTGAAGGATATGAAGTTTCCCAGAAATTTTAGTAGAGGTCAATGAGTCAGTTCTGACAACCAAAAGTGATTGAGCAAGTGACAGTTTCCGATGCTCCACTCTTTCTAGGGAGCTTGTTAGAACACTTCTCTGTGAATGGAAACCAATACAAAAAAATGAAAATTTACTCTGGTTTGATTTTCAGCATCTCACAGGGCAGATTTTAAAATTACCAAAAACTTAGCACTCATTCTATAGGATAACCCTTCTTGACCAGATGACACACTCTGTCCCTTCCAACCTGACTCATCCTGTGATTCTCCCAAATACTTCAGTTACTTCCAAAATGTCCTTAATGCCCTTGGTGAGAAGAAAGAAAAATGGACATTCTACCACTTATACTATGTTCCATAATGATTAGACAATAGCAACCAGTCTATGTCATTAGAAGCTAGCTGCTTTACAGAGCTTACTTATAAGGAAATCATACATAATTGTGGATGTTAGCATTTAGAAAAAAATGAAGCATGTTATGATTTTTTATGAAAATATTGCTGCTCAGTATTAAAAATATGAAATATTACAGGAAAAACCAAAGGTAGAAAAAGAAGTATCTTCAGTAGACATTTGTAAGACATTCTGTGAGTAAAAGAAGATGCATAATTTACAGCAGCCTCGGGGAGGCTATAAATTATATTCAGACAAATCACTATTTGTTCTGTTATTGTAGTGAAAAATTCTCCTAGCAACTACAGTGCCTTACTGTATGTGTTAGTTAATATACAGAACATGCTTTCTTAAAGGAATGTATACAAATAGATGACAAAGATCTTCATCTTTTCTGGCAAAGCCCACAAGGTAAAATGGTTAATTTTCATTTGAAAGAAAAAAAGAAATCTTTTAGTTGCTCTAGGCTACTTAGATTAAACAGTAAAAAAAGTAAGATGCAACATGTGTCAGGAGAAGAAAACAAAGGGTAAGAAAAATGTTAAAACATAATAACAGCAGAAAACGTAAACCAACATAGTCCTAGGTGAGAATTAAAATACCAAGAAAAAAAAGAAAAAGTGAAAATACACCCTGAAATAAACTATTTGAATCAATATATAGAAAAATAAGAAAACAAAACAATACCAGGTAGAGGTTATATATACCTTGAAAAATAAATGGGTCTGATGAAGAACTGGTTCTGTTTATTTGTTATAGGTCACCTAATTTGGAATGGAAAATTTCTGTGTTGTCTCTTGAAGTGTTAAAACACAGAAGCTGCTATATTCATGAGGGACTTAACAATAACCATTTTGAAACCCATTAGGTAATGAAGACAGTAAAACATGAAAGTAGTTCCTAGAATACAGAGAAGACAGCTTTATGATGCAGAAAGTAGAAAATGCATGCAGAAGAGAAACTGTCCTGGATCTACTTCTTCAATAGAGAGGAACTAATTGAGAATGTGAGTATAATACAGAGCTACTTGCATTACTCAGCATATGAATCTGATTGTAAGAAAGTAAATTCTTTTTAATGAAGAAAATGAAGAAATATGGCACAGCAGAGAAAGAACATGAGACAGACCAGAAAACGTCTGTGCAAAACTATTAACCCTGCCTTGCAGTCCTAGGGAACACAAAGTGTCCAAGATCTAGGAACATGCAGAGAATTGTGCTGCACAGCAGTGATGCTTGACACATCACTGGTGAACCGATACTAGCGGTCACCAATTACCTACTGAGTAGTTTCTCTCCAGAGCTGTTTTTCCCTTGCAGTTTTCAGAATTGTGTCACTATGGTAAAGTTAGCTCTCAGTGAGTTAAGTGGAAGAAGACTAGTCACAGCAGAGTGGAACACAATGCAAGCTAATTTATCTAATTTTGTAAATTAAGCTAACTCGTTTTAAAATTATATAAGATATATAAATCTACACTACATACACCACAACATAGAAATGTTTTCTGCTGTTACTTGACTCTCAGAAGGATGAAGATGGGAGCAGAATAACAGAAGGGTAGATTGTGGAGCACTCGAGCTCCTTTGGACTAGTGTTTTCTCCAAGGTCTCCAGGATTTTTTCCAGACTTCATTGGCTATTTGACTGAGTAGTCTCTATCCTGCCCAGTCTTTTTTCATCTACGCAAAACTCAGCGGAGTGAGACAGGACAACAAAATACTAGGGCCAGTTTACAACCTTGCAGCATCATTAACTATCACTGGGCTCGTGCTCATCCCACTCACATTCTGCAAACTGCTCCAGGCCCTTTAGCAGAGCTGTTTCCCAGCCAGTATCATTACAAGGTGGTGTCTCCACATGTGTGAGACTCAGTACTTGTCCTTGCTGAACTTCAACAGGCCCCTGTGCCCATTCTTCCAGACTCTACAGGTCCCTTTGGATGGCTGCCCTGACTTTGAGCCTGCTGACTGTCTTCTCCATTTTGGTGCCATTTGCAAACGTGGCATAATTTTTTCTTTTCATTCAATATTCTTTCTTTCAAGGAAGTTCTGTCTCTTTGCATGACACTGAGTGAGGTCCCTGCCTGAGGCATCTTTAGCAGTCCATCTTCTCAGAAATGTCAGAACTTTCCTATTGTATCAAGAATGACTGTATTTCTTGGGAGTACCTAAAAACCAAAAACTCTGTGGACAGATTATGGGAGAGTTGTGCTGTGTTTCAGTTCTTAGCCCAAGCAGTGACATGAAACATGTCTAGATTGGACTGGACTAAAGAAAGAAAATGTATTTGGAGGAATTAGAGTGAAATATTAAGAACAGATATTATTTACTCCAGCTTTGCAATGCAAACCTTATGTAGCTTCTACCATAGTTTCTTATTTTAAAAAATCTTCAGTAATTTAGTGAACATTAAGGTCACACTGCCACCTTATTTAAAAAGATTGTTTTTTATTAACCCGAACCTTTGAAGTTTTAACCCTGTCAAATATTTGACCTCATTATTCAGCTGGTTTGACCGGTTAATTTGGAAGAGCAAATCTGGGAGAAAAAAAGTGAAAAAAATCAGCCATTTTTCACTTTTTGCCTCAAGCGTGTAACTATGAATGATTCATAGCACTTCTTGCTTTGTGACAGATTCATTATTAGAAGTTTATTTAATTATCAATACTGTGCTCTGCTCTATTAAGAAAATCATATTTTATATTGACTATTACTTGTGAATGAAGTTATCAGTGTCATTCAATCCACTTGGAATCCTGAACATCTCTTTCATTACGCTGATAGTGTTTGATATCGACATGTTTAATGCAATACATTTTCCAAGGGCATATTGGCAGTTTCTCTGTGTGTTAAGAGAACTCTCTTGTGTGAGATAGTATATATGATACTGTATGTCCTCTTTGTTTTTCTCTGAATGTTTGAGTCATGTTTGAGGCTCAAAACCGCTGAGAGACTGTACTGCGGTGCCAACTTCAGTACTGCTAGATTAATTTATTTCATTGCTGTTTTCATTGCAAATGTGTGACAGGAAACACAATGATCTCAGCATGTAAATTATAACTGGACTTACTAAGTAAAGGGATTTATTATCTGCTGTTAATGTCAGTTGTTTCCAGTTTGCCTAAATACATTAAAAACATATTATGATATTATGGATATTAGGCAAACAATAACATTAGCATATTTTAATGCATGCTTCTATTTTTTCTTCATTCCATTTCAGATTAATATCCATTACCATTATCAATGTTTTATCTCTTTTGTGCTGGAAATTGAATTCTGCATTAGAGAAGGTGGATAATGTTTAATAGGAAAATGAGGAATACTACAAAATAGAAAAAGTTTATTTTTTTCTATTTAAGATTGTTTTCATGCTCAAATGATATTTTCTGCTCATTTTCACTGTTTTCAATACTATTTATGTCGGAAAATAGCAGGATGAATAATTGCCTTTTTCTAAACAGATGTTCCAAATTTAATCCAGAAACTTTCTTTAAAAGCATATGGTACAATTACAAAAGAATGTATTTATATATGTAGTTTAAATATACAAAACATAAGGAAATCAATGATCTTTTTTCTCAGTAAACTAGGTCTTACACTTATTTTAGTTGCCGAAATACATTACATTATGAGGAATCAATATTCTGTTTCTTTCCACATCAAGCCAAATTCTGCATCTTGCCATTAAGCAGTTTTCTATCTCCAAGTTTACATATATAGCTGTGACTTAGCAAGGGCTGTCATAAAGTTGATGTCCTTTTAGAGATAGGAAACTGAAGAAGAGAAAGTATTTGCAATATTTTGAAATGTTTCTGTGCTTCAAATATTTTGAGGTTTTGTGTGTTGTGTTTTGGGTTGGTTTGTGTGTGTTTTATTTTTAAATTTATTTTTATTGTATCAGTTTTGGACAAACCCCCAGCCCACTCTTGGAATGCAGACCAAATTAGAGACGTGAAAACTCAAGCATTGATATCTGTCTATCTATCTATCTATCTATCTATCTATCTATCTATCTATCTATCTATCTATCTATCTATTTAAATAGTCTACAAAGAGTTAGTCTAGGAAATGGTAGAAACATAAGGCCTTATTTTCCATGCAAGAGTAAGTCTTATGGCAAATAAGTGTCTATTTTTAAAGTATAAAGCAGTATTTACAAATAATGTTCAATTCATATGCAGTTAGAAACACACAACTATGAAGGATCAGTTTCTCAGTGCCTCAATATCATGTACAAATTTAAAGCAGAAAACAGAAGCCAAACAAGTTACAAGCACCACAAACTCTGTAGTGTTAGGTTTCACATGGTATAACGTAAACTAATATATATGAAAATCATTGAATGATAACACTTGATATTGGAACACAGTATTTTAAAACACCTTCCTCCATTTCTCCCCCTATAGAGAAAATTCTCTTAATTTGAACACAATCTTGAGTTTGCCAAACTCGCCACAAGAGCTGAATATCCAACCAAGCTAATATCATAGGGAACCAGACCTTATCAAAGCAACAACTGGCAAACCTGTCCATTGAAGCCACCACAGTCAATCCCTTCCTCCACTATCCCAAAGGGAACATCAAAATTCATAGGCATCCTTTCAGTGATATTTCTGTGCCCAGTGCCACATTGAAACTATGCAGGTGAAGCAAAGCAATCACTTTTTGTCAAAATGGATTTGCTTGGTGAACTAGGACTGGGAGAAAATTTTTAACAAAATAGCTGTTTCCCAATCTGTTAGTACTGATGCTCAAGAGAGAACTACAAAAAAGCTGCAAAAATAAATCTTTAAATTAAAATTATAACTTTGATTTATACTGTGATTTATGTACTTAATTATGATACTGGTTTTCAGACACATTCCAACCTCTTTTCTGGTTCATTATTCACTGTTTTTAACCAGTTAACTATCTTGTCCTTTCAGACCATTAAGTATAATTCTTTAACCTAAATGTTTTGTTTTAAACTGTGATTTATTTTGAGTTTGCTGGTATTTTGCTAAGCATCGTGAAATAACTTATTTTTAAAGTCTGTCTTCTATTTCCAGCTACTTCGTCTGATGAACTTCCTTCTAAAATTACTGACATAAACTTATTATGTAGGATTTTTACAATATTTGAAGTTATTTTGTACCACTAAGAATTCAAAATGGAGATAATGAGAAATACCTGGTGCAATATGAAGAAAGGTACCCAAGTCCCTAGTCTGAATCTAGAAAGAGTTTCAGTTTAGGTCTCCCAGCACTCAAAGATTTGATCCAATAAGTAAATTTTTGACTGTTTTTACATTATTTTTCTTTGCAGGTTTGAAGAGTTTAATACAAACCTAGTGTAGAAGAGGAAAGGAGAACAAAAGGAAATAAATCCTTTCTTTGTGGTATTACTGTCTGAGTCAATAGATCTTTTCCCTTACACAGATGCTGCCACTGGGAGCAGTTCAAATTGCATAGGTAGACGTGAGATGTAAAAGTTCTCTGTTCCAGAAGTTTTAACTCATAACAGCATCAACCTCCATAATGGGATGGATGGATAGTTGCAAGTGGGAGGTGACTCATCCGAGGATTAGCTGTTTTCACCTTACTGCAATACATGGTGCATGCTCAAAATTTCTTCTAGTTGCTAGTTCAGAAGTTTAGAAGATGGAGAAACTATGTCCCTTTTCTCCATAGCACACATTCTTTGCACAGCTTCTTGGTTCCTCAGCTTTCCTGGGACAAAATAGTAACCCTTTGGATTCAGTGTCCATCCTCACTAGTTGCTTTATTTATTAGCCGTATTTCTGGGTCCTTCCAGGTACTTTCATGATCTTAAGTCTCATATTTATTCAACCATAGTTCTTTTAAGAAAAGATTCAGACATTTCAGGGCCTGGATTTGCTATATGTCTACTGCCTGGTTCACAGTGCATACAAGCTGAACCACACATAGACTTTATCAAGTTTATCTTAATACATTGAAGGAGTTATTCTTAAGGTTGAATTTATGTTATCTATTTCAATCACAAGGGGAAAAAAACCCCCATCCCCCATTTTTTTCCATCATACCATATTTTTCCTTCATGAGTTTTATTGAGTTTAAATGTAACTAACAGGAAGGGAATAAAACCCCACTCAATTAATGAAGTATGTCTTGAAGTAATGTACATTCCAAACTGACTTATTTTAAAGAGTTTGATTTTTTTTTTCTTCCCTATGTGAAATTTCTGTCCTGGTTAGACTCTGCACAGTATAACTCAGACACAGCCCACTGAGAGCACTAACTGTTTCAAAATAACTAGACTGTTAAGAAATGTTCTCTAGAATTAGTCTGAGGAAGAAGAGAAAAAACCCCTCTGATAAGTCTGCATCAGTATAAAACAACAACAATAAAAATATGGCCCCAAAAATTAGTTAAATATTTTTTCAACCTTTATGTTAACATTTACCTAGAACTTGCCTTTTTTTTGGTCAGATTTTAAGAAAAAAAATATAAGATTTTCCTGAAAGTATTTGAATTTATTCCTCAGGTAATATTTTTTCCATTGGACTTAGCATAAACAAAATCTTTATATTTATCTGATGCAAATGAACTATAAATCTCTCTCTTTCTCTTCTTCCATGCTAAAATTTTCTTCACAATGGAAATAAATAGACTGTTAGCACCACAGGAACTAATTCTTTCAATTACTTCATGATACAAATATGATTTACTAGAACAACCTATGGTGCAGTCTGCTGATTCAGCAGAGCATGTAGGGTTAACTAAATGTTTTGCTTCAGTACATTTATACTTATTAAACCTTCACTTATTGCAGTGAGCCGTTTTTGATTAATGTTGCTATTTGTGTTTGATGGCTTTGCTGCAAGGTTCTCACAATTTTATGGAATATATTGCTGCTTAAGTTTCTTTGATCGATCAATTCTGAAATCAGATAGTTATGGCAATCTACAATTAACTTTTATTTTGGACTTTTAAATATAGTTGAGCTGTTCTTTGCAATGGGTGCTTAACCTGTGAATTTACTGTCACTTATTTGCTAAATATTGACTTGCTTGTTTTATTTTGGTAGTAATTAGGAACACAGTATACTACTAGGAAAATAA
Organism: Lepidothrix coronata; assembly: GCF_001604755.1. Classification (NCBI taxonomy): domain Eukaryota; kingdom Metazoa; phylum Chordata; class Aves; order Passeriformes; family Pipridae; genus Lepidothrix; species Lepidothrix coronata. Next base: position 4,672,772 of record NW_016690242.1, read on the forward strand.
TACAGTGGCCAGTCATTTAATTTTGGGAAACTTAATTAAAGTTTGTGCTGCACTTTGTACAGAGAAGCATCCCATATTGTACCTCCAAATTATTATGCAGAATTAATAACTTATCTTTGTGATGAACTAGTGATATGTGAATTCTAATACATATTTCTGGGGAAAGTAAATAACAGAAAGTAATCCAGCAAACAACAGAGAAATGATTCACTAATCTTACATATAATGGTAACTTTGTTCAAAAATTTGAAAGTGACTGCCTGGCAGGAGGTCAGGACTGCACTGAGCTCTACCAGCCGACTCCCAGAGTAAAGTCATCTGAATAACACAGTATGTCTAACACACTTGTGAATCTGATAATTTTAATAGAGCTAATCAGTATATTAGCAGAAGTATCTGAATCACTTTCACTCTTTTCAAATTCTCTAACTGGATCATCAACAACAGAAACTTTATGAAGATTCTTGCAAAGATGTTCAAAGTCATCAGCACCCAAACTACAAATTGACAACCTTGAGAGTTAAAATTCATTAAGAAAAGATCATCTCATTTTTAACTTCAAAAAGCAATGAGGAAACTATTACACTCCTCATGGAACTAAATAAAGATTTTTTTAGGGGAAATTAAAAATTATTTAAAATTGCTTGAAAAAAACCTCAAAGTGAAACAAAACCCCAATACCTTAAGATTCAAGTGAATCCATGTCAATTTACTTCAACAGTTCCTAGAGAACATATCAGATCAGTCATGCATATATACGGCTGCTAAAGATATACTGTCACAGATATCTTAGAAATAATGTGGAAATACACTGATAGTGACAATCAATATCATTAAGCCAAAATCTAAGATTAAATTAATAATTTCCTCCCTATTTTCCTTGCCTCCAAAACTAAAATCTTAACCACCTTTCTTTAGTTTCTTTCAAAGATAATACATTAAACAAATAAGCTGGTAAGAAACTTAAATCCTAATAATGGAGAACATAAAACATTTGGGCAGGATCTCAGAAATCTGAAATAGTAAAAAATAAATCAACTTCTACATACATTTCCACAGATGGTTTTCATTTTTCATGTAACCCATGATCTTCTGGGCCTTTCATATATATTGTCCTTCAGCCTATGTGACTGATAACATTGTCCTAACTTGGTTCTCAACCCTCTTAATGGCTGCTTTGATGGTTTTCTGCTTCAGTTAATCAAGCAACTTCTAACTAAAGTATTAGCAAAGTAATGTTGGTGTCCTGCATAGCCAGCTGTAACTTTTTTTGTTTGGTTAGTTTGTCACTTTTGGGGTGTGGGGTTTTGTTTGTTTGGTTGGTTGGTTGGTTTTTTTCAATCTGATGAGTGTTTGCTAGTATTGGTTAAAGGGAAATATATCTAACATTTACACAGTTCTCTTCCTTTAAGGGAGTCAGAGACTTGTGTTCTGTATTGTTCATGCTCCTAAAGGGGAAAAATGCTTTTGGCTGTTAAATCTATTAGCAGACTAATGAGCACATTTATGTTAATAGCATGTAATGCCAGGGGTTGAATAATCTATTGATTTCCCTTAGTTGAACTACTTATTTTTTCGCTTACCTCTCTTACCTATTCTCTGTTCTAGCTTGTTACACTACTGTCCATGCTGAATCTCTCCTAATTCAGGGGTTCTTTGGGATAACAATGAGGTTACTGATAAGACAAAAGAATACTCAAAGTGGGTAGCTCGGTTGCACTGAAATTCCAGATGTATTTTCGGTCTCCAGTTCTGGCTTATCAAGTGTCTTTAATCACCATATGTCTCATTTCTAGGTGATTCCCTTAATCTGGGAAATATTTTAGGAGGGTTGCATAGATACTTACCTTCTATAGCGTAGGAAAGTGAGGCAAAATAGCATAAGAAAGTATTTTATAGATGATCCTGGCCTCTCAGTCATGGGAAATGCTGTCTGGGTCTATGCTGTAGGACAGAGGTCCTATGAAATAGGCCCAAAATTTCTGACACCATGAAAAGACAGACTGAATTCCTTAGTCTCTCTGATTTTCTTTGTCAGGAACTTCAGCTGCATGAGCAGAGAGGAAAGAAGGATGCTCTGTGGCAAGACCCACGAAGGAATTGAGCAGAATGTCCAGGGAAAGCAGCTGACTTATAAGAATAAGCCATAGAGGAAGTGAGCATCACTGCTTGTTGGAGGAGATTATTATTTCAAGAGATTTTTGTGAGACCAGTATTTTGCCAAGAATGCTCATATGTGTTGAGTAATTTCCAACTGCTGTTGTTGTATTTATAGTTATGACACTCAAAGCCATCACTGTAGTGCATTTTAAAATATTATCCTGAATTAGACATGCGACTCTTGCTTATGAGCACTTGTAGCAAATATATGGGATAATTAAGTAGCATTCTTATCAGACAATCTTAATGA
>NW_016690242.1:4675211-4687407 GCF_001604755.1 Lepidothrix coronata
CATGCATACATCCTTGTTTTCTCTGGTGTTTAGGAAGCCCAAGCAAATAGCCAGTTGTACAATATTGTGTAATATAAGCTGGCTATTGTAAGCATATTTTGTTGTGAATCTGTATTTTCATATAAATACATAAACCTTATTAAGGCTAAGGAGGTAATCAATACTACATGGTTGCATTACTTGTCTAAGGTAATGCCTTATGGGATAGATTTAATATTTTGCAACAGATCTAAGAGTAAAAGTTCAGGTAGCTAAAGTTTACTACTCAGTTGAGGCTTTGATAATAATTTTTTACCAATGAGGAGCCTATGTATTCTCCTGATCAATCAGCAGCTGAGACATTAAAAATTCCTTACTATCCTTTAGCGGTTAATACTAAAATGTTAATTTCCAATACAATGCAAATGGAGACTACTGCCAATTTGGGGTAAGATGTTAACATAGCAGAGATACAGTTTAGAAAACACAGATTGTGTCTTGATACTCTTATTTTATGGGATGGTTGACAGAAAAATATGTAACAATCGTTTTGAGTGATTTTTTGAGTGAACAGGCAATTATTTTTCTTATGGCATCATGAAAGGTAAGTGATTTCTCTTGTAACTGCAGGGCAGGTTTTGTGGAGATACATGACCCAAACCATAATAGGACTCAGAGAAGGGCATCAGTCTAGGGAATAGGGGCCTTTATTTTCCAAATTGCACTGGATTACAGATGGCTGGATTAGAAACTTATTTCTGATACTGTATTTACAGATGATTTGCTTAGTTGCTGTGCTATGTATGGAGTGGAAAGATAGATTTGTTTTTTAGTGGGGCACTGAAAGTGATTACGTAAGCCTCAACAGTTGTGAATTGTTTCAAACTCCTAAAAGAAAGTCAATTCAAAGCTTAATGTTTCTGTATTTTCTGTGATAAAGAATGACAGTCAAGATTGAAGAACTGTGGTAGACGATAGCAATGTCATTATTATTAATGTTTCATTAGTTTCTTACTCTACAAATTTATAATATTATTAAATATGTTTTCCTAAAAGAGTATTTTAAGGTCTACCAATTTGTCCTTGTTTTTAGAGTGGTTTTAAATCATCGGGTTAAATTCTAATTATACAAGATACTATTACTATTTGTAACGACTCCTGCTTTTCAGAACATCTTTGTTTACCTTCGTAATTTTATTTTCAGTCTGGTCAAGGAATGTAATGCTTATTAAGATATTAAAAACACAGCATTTAAGTTGTAAATAAGTTGTCTCCCTAAAAAAAACAAAGAACACAGATGAAAACAATATGATAAAACTCATAAAGACATAAATTATGCCTTGGGAAAAAAAGTAATTTGCACAATTAGGGGATACAGTAGAGTGTTCCATTATTAGGTGCAATACAAGTGTAACCATCCTTAATATCAGTAGTATGCAAGCCTTTCAGACTTCATTAAAGAGTTCCATTGGAACATGTGAATAATAGGATTAATATAGCCATGGGCACTGCTGGGTCAGCTGGCAATAGATCAATCCACAATGTAGAGCATATTAAAAGGATTATAGATTAGCAATTAGATGGCTTTTTCATGAGCAAGAAATAGTTCCTCAAGCTTTGCCAAAGGTTAACAGAGATAGGATGTCGATTTTTCCAGTTTATAATCCAGTAGGAGCTATAGGTGAGGGAAGTTATGACATTTTCAGGATGGTAGGAACGATATGAACAAAACATAACAAACCTTTCAGGATCAGTGGCTTGGCTTCAGAGGGAAACTGTTTTTACACAAAATGTAGGATATAAATATGTACTGTTAGTAACTACATCTCTAAGAAAGAAGACTTCAAGTGAACTGTCAGAGAGGTAAGAGTCACTTATCTATGACATTCTGTTTGAAAACTTTTGTAACATTTCAGAGAATACATAAGTAAGTTCTTTAATTCAAACTCTACAAATCAATGTTGAGCATTACTAACACTGTACACCACTGGAATTATAGTTTGACACTTACTTTCAGTTTGTCAATAATACAGATATCTAAGAATTTTTTATAGCTTCCTGATGAAATACTGGATGGCAATATTGGTATGTTTTCAACCGCATAAAGAGAATGTAGTACGTAGAATCAATATATATTGATCTCACTGGAAGCTGAGTCTCAACATTTCTAAAAATCAGGTCACTTACTTGGATACCTCAGCGTGCTTTTATTTCATATGTCTAACTCTGAAAATGTGGCCTTTTGTATAAAAGGAGACAGTAAATATATTTTAAAAAAAATGAAATGGACAGTCAAATGGGAAACAAATCAAGGATACATGGAAATAAAAGAATGATTAACAGTGAATAACTTATTCAACAAAATTAAACATTTATGTCTGTTCATGAATAAGTTTAGCTCCCTCATTACTCAACTACCTTGTTATCTTTCTGCAGAAATGTTTGGACAGAGGCCTGACTATTAATATTTTGCTGAATCTATTTGTTACTCTGTAAGAAATGTGTTGGTGAGTTTGTTGAGATAAGCAAATAACAATAAAGAGTTGGCTGAATAATGTATCTGCTGAAAAATAAAGTCTAAGTTTTAAGAAGATTTTTTAAGAAGTAGAAATATTTACAAAGTTTTGCAAAAAATGCATAGGACTTTACTGAAAACTATTTTTAAGGATTAAGTCTCATAGTTTTACAGGTTAAGTGACATTTAAATTAATTAAAATATCTCTTAATAAATTAATAAAGCCAGTCATAGCTGAAAGCCTTTTCATAATTTGTATGATACTGCACCGCCTTCAATATAATAACAGTCCCTGTAGAGTTGGATAAAAGGTTTAAAACCAGCTCTCCTTTCTTATTCTGCCCAAACCAGCAGCTTTGTGGGGACTGTAGCTACATTAGATATTTTTCTGGATCATTAACTGCTTTTAAATAACAAGAATTTTGGTGGAATCTGTCTCTCTGAGTACCTGAAAAACTATTATGCAAACTCAGTCTCTGATTCTGAATGCCTCTTTAATGTGCCCACTACAATTAATTTGTTCTAAGGTAAATGCATCAACTTTCTACACAGAAAACACTTAAGAGATAGAGGATTATATATAATAGATATGTGATTTTAATTTTTTTTCACAGTATTACTTTCTAATACTGGGAATATACAGTAATATTTTAATCTCAGTTAACCTCCATTTTTTATAATCATTCTTGACATTCAGAAAAGCAGAAAAGGCAATATTTTCTATTTTAAAAGTTTGAAGACTGCATGTCTGACTGAAATCTAAGCAGTATAATTACTACTTTGACTTTAGCTAAAGTATAGGGGAAATTTTATAAGGTAGGGATTTCTAATTAAAATTCTTTTTAATTTAGTTGAATTGTGACAGCTGCTCGGATTTTGACAGACAAGAAACAAAGTGTTTGCAATGCAATGACAGCAATGTCCATGACACTAATTGCAACTTTCGTTGTAAAATGTCATGAATAACATTTCAAATAGGATCCAAACATAAGACTAGTTCTTCACTCATTTTATTTTGCAACAGAATTCTGGGACATTAGCATTATTTTTGTCTTAGTTAGACTAATAATTTTTTGCAGCAGCTAAAGACAGAGAAATAGGTAGCAGCCATCAATGATCACTGAAGCAGCCCACTAAATTCACTGACTTTATCAGAGGTAGTTTGGCAACTACTGCTACTGAGTGACCATAAGAATGGTGTTATATGCCTAATTATTTTCTTTTTTAATGCAGAAAACATGAGATGAGGTTGCAATTACTTCTAGAACTCAGACATTTTTATTTTTTGTAAAAATCAAAAAGTGACAGCTGCTAAAGGTGGAATTTTCATAAGATCATAAATAACACGGGAGCAGAAGGCTTACTTTTTTTTTTTTTCTGTGTGGTGTTTGCTTTTAAATTCAATTTAGTTGAGTAGAGTGTTCAAATACCGTGAGAGGTTTTTTTTCACTTTTTTTGCTTTTCAGCCTAGGTTTGATAATTTTAACTCACAATTAAATTGGATGCTTTTATAAACCTCACTATGACTTACTATTCTTTAAGTGCCTATATAGCCCATATAAATATGGCCTCCATAGGAAATCCTACCTGGAACGTGCTAAGATCTCACCCAAGGGGATTAAAAATGCCAAGGAAACATACATCCTCATTCCAAATATTACTGCTTTGGGGATAATTGTTAATTCCCCTTAAAATCTGAGGAAACTATATTGTCATATTTTTTTAGCATTTTTCTGCATGTATATACTATATGGTTGCAAGAGAACAATGTTGGAAAAAAAAATTCAGGAACTGTAAAATTGGGATAGTTGGAATTGAATCTGAACAGCATTTTCTCCTTGGGAAAATTGAAGGTGGGGAAGAGGAGAGAAGGCTAAGTTTTTTAAACTGATACAGTAGTAGCTTTCGCTCAGGGTCAGTAACCAGTGCATTCTCCTGAGGACTGCTTTGGCCGGAATTTCTTCTGTATAGCCCAGTACCTCAGAGAATTTGCCAAACCTGCCTGCACGTTTCATCAACTACTCTTCATGGGCAGCCCCATGTTTTCCACCTTACAATAATTCTGACTTTATGAGAGGTCACAGTATTAGCCTTTTTCCTGTGCTACATGGCATCTCCATTTGTCCTCACTGAATCAGGTCTTTTTGATTTATGTCTTCTGTAATGAACTCAGATTGCCATAGCTGCTTATTGCTTATCTATCAGTGTGTTATATCGCTGGACCTCTGTCTGGTTTCATCATTTTCTTCCTTGCCAGCTCACACAAATGTCTTTTTAATGTCACCTCACATTGTGTAAAGGGTTCAGACACATGGAGATGAGATTGGGAAACTCCCCCTCACACCTTTCTGTATTGTATCAGCAGACATGAAACTACCCTTCCCCTCTCTCTTTTCAATGTACAGCTTCTGTCCTGTTGAAACACAATGGACTAATATTGAATAAAGTCTAAATCCTTACATTCCAATATCTTAATCCATGTCACAGTAGCTGGGTAATAAAACTGTAAGCTAAAGTTTACAATTATGCAGATGGGCATAACTGTGTGAGAGAAATCTCCTCCAGTAACTAGCACATTTCCTTCTGTAGACAGATTTCTCGCTGAGGCTATGTTATATTCGCCCTTCACTTGTGAACTTTACCTTGTGGGAGTTACAATGACTAGTCAATCTGTCCTTCTCAAAGTCCCTTTCCACGAGCATAGTGTCCTGCAAAACCCTGACCTCTATCTAGACATCTTCTACATCATACAGCATTGTAAAGTCTCTATTGCTAGCACCATAATAGGCAAGAAGATACTTTTGCTTAGGTTGCAAAAATCCATAGTTATGTTAACGAATATAGAACAGTGATCTTCTCTGAAAACTTGCTCTGTGAGTGTGAATAATCAAATTCAATTCTGCTGGGTTTTGCAACTGGATAATGTGATGTTTGGTAAGGTGGAAATAGCAAGTGTAGCCTTCCTACACTGTGAAACTTGTAAAGGCTCTCAGTTGAACCAAATCCCAGCGACCAGCAATAGCTGAACACTAAAACAGCCCTTATCCCTACATCACTATTCATTGATAATGACTTTCTCTTCTGTCAGATATCCTGGAGATTCTTACCTTCTGTCCAGTGTGGATAAGATTAACAAATAAATTTGAAAATCTTTACTGAGTGATCCCAAATCTCTGTAGATTTAAGTACACCTGCATGGAACTCTGCTAAATAGCTCCTTAAGATGTGTGAATTTTCTTGTCATTCATTAAGGCTTTTTTTTTTTCCTCTTAACATAACATAATGTGTGCCTTTTGTTATAGAGGGCTGTTTTGCCCTTAATTTATTTACAGGCTTCGACTCTCACTGTTTATGTTACAGAAAATATAAAATTCAATGGTAAGCTTGTGATACTCTGAACATTATTGCTAACATTTATTCTTCTAAATTATATGCTCTTTTCTTCACTTGCAGGTAAAAGAGGACATAGTAATATCTATCTATCTGAATATTTATGCCTATATTTTTTCTACAGTTATGAAGGTGTGTACAGAACTCCATATGTCTGTAGATAAATCTAATTATCATATGGAATAACTGGTTTAGTTGGTAATGATACCTGAGAGAAACTGTACAAAGTAGCACACAGAAACAGCTCATTTTTTATTCCTTTACACTAAAGACTTTTTGAGAGTAAGACATAGTTTATATACTTTCATGGAGGTTTCCCCAGGAAAACGCCAATTTTATAAAACATGCTAGAGAGCATGATTTTATGTAGATTTAATGAAAAGATTTTTTCCAAATTATAGGATTCTAAGAAAAGAATGAATTTTGAGGGTCTGTACAAGTGTGGTTTCATATTCATTTTTAATAAAAAGAATAAGTTGTTTTATAATCAAAAAGAAACTTGGAAAGTATTTTCCTGGTATTATTTCTACTTAAAACATATTTCCAAGAATAGCATACCTATGAGAAATATGTGATTCTATATTGTGCACTGTACTGTTTGACTATTGCAGGAGAGTAATAGAAGCCATACGTAATCTATAATATCTAACTCTATAATACCATGGTGTAAAATTATCTCAGGCCACAGAAAGCAAGTTTTGCATGAGTCTTTCTTAGACATACGTACAGTATTTTTCCTGTGCTAAATGTCTTCCGCTTCAAATTACTATGGGCAAACTAAGTCAGATTTACTGAGAAGCTCAAGGCCTTATATTAGTTTTGAATATTTTGTATCTAAAATGTATAATGTGTTGTAGAATTTTGTCATCCATGCAGAAAATGGTTCTGTAATCTCATAAATGCTATGTCCATTACAGACTAATGATAACTATTCTTTTTGTCAGAGCGGATGATTGCATGACATGTTCAGTTATTCAAGGGGTAGTATTCAGATTCCTGATGATGCTGAGAAACTGCTTTTGAACAGCCATCTTGGCCAGTTTTGCTAAATAAACAAGGTACATTAATTATGGGTTACAAATGTCTTGGTAGATCCTGTTGTAGAATGTTGATATAATTGATTGTACCTGTCCACCTTCCTTTCATAATGTATCTGCTCATAAACTGAAAAAAAACCCAATCCTACCCCATCTCCAAAGAACCCCAAACAAACAAATACAAACCTTAAGAGCAAACTGCCAGATCATCACTGGAGGAATCACAGAATGTGCCATCATCGAGTCCAGCCCTTAGCCTTGGACAGGACCATCCCCAAGAGTCACACCATGTGCCTGAGAGTATCCAACACTTCTTGAATTCTGTCAGCCTTGGTGCTGTGACCACTTCCCTGGGGAGCCTATTCCGGTGCCCAAACACCCTCGAGGGGGAAGAACCTTTTTCTAATACTCAGTGTAAACCTCCCCTGACACAACTTCAGGCCATTCCCTTGGGTTCTGTCACCGGTCCCCACAGAGAAAAGATCAGTGCCTGCCCCTCCTCTTCCCCTCACGAGGAAGTTGTAACGGCAATGAGGTCTCACCTCAGTCTCCTCTTCTCCAGGCTGAACAGACCAAGTGACCTCAGCTGCTCCTCATAACGGCTTCTCCTCAAGGTCCTTCACCATCTTCATCGCCCTTCTTTGGACACTCTCCAACAGCTCAATATCTTGTATCACAATGACCAAAACTGAGCAAATATTTGAGGGGAGGCTGCACCAGTGCAGAGCTGAGTGGGACAATCCCCTCCCTTGTCCCCTCCATCTGGTGATGCTTTGCCTGATGCCCCCAAGGACACGGTTGGCTCTCCTGGCTGCCAGGGCACTGTTGACTCATATTCAGCTTGCCATTGACTAGGATTCCCAGTTCTCCTTCTGTAGCACTGCTTTCTAGCATGTTATTCCCCAGTCTACGAACATCCAGTGGCTGTCCTTCTTTTCTCTAAAGTCTGTAACTAATGTTTTCACTCTTTATTTCTAGACTGACTGAAATGTACTGTTGGTATGTTCTTCTCTGTTCTGTTGACAAGATGCATTTATTTCATTATATGTGACAACAAAAATAAGCTCCACAAGCGTAAGTAGCAAATGAATGTAAAGATCCAGACAGGGAACAGGCCAAAGAAATACTCAAGCTCTGTATAGCAAAAGGATCTAAAAGAGAAGAGTGTGCATTATTGCTAGTGATATAGAACGTATATGGTGGTGGCAGCTAATCTTAGTTCCTACTTACTACTCTAATATACAAGTAAAAAGGTGGTATTGTACGAATGTTGAGGATATGCCTGGAAGAAGATAGAATTTGCTTGAGGGAGTCCTTAGCAGTTAGAGACCTGGATAGAAGGATGGGTTATTACTGTGGGAGATTTTCAGCCTGCCTGAGCCACTCTGCAGCTCCTCTGCTGTATGTGAGGCTGGAAAAGCCCTGAGCAGAGCAGAGTTGCAAGTGTGTGTGTGTGTGTGTGTGTGTGTGTGTTAGGCATTTTCTGTTGTCATTACAAAGAACTGTGCTTTTCATCTTCAGTCTTAACTGCCTTTGCTTCTCACCTGCTTGCTGGCCTTGTTAATAATCAATCACATTTTGTTCACTTAACCTTTGCCTGTTCCCTGCCTCATGCTTTCGCATGTCATAGTAGATGGCACAAATTCAGCTGTTTGTTGATTAACAAATGCACACTGTATGTGCCACAGCCATTTTCACTTTGCTGAGTGTTGTGCTGTAGCCACTTTAGGTGCTTCTTTGCATATTGATTGAACACTGCTCGCATTGAGTATTGACTGCCATAGATGATGTTCCTCACTTACCATTACTGCCATTGTTTCTTTCTCCCTCGTCACCATTCCTGTAAACACTGATGTTCATCCAGTTTCTCCTGCCCTTATATTTCTTTACCATCTGCATCTTTGTTTCATTTTCATACTTGTAAATTAACCACATACAATTATTTCTTTTCTTTTTTCCTACTGCCTTTGAGGAACGTTTCTTCTAATCACCAGTATGGCCAATCTCAGGAGTTCAGCATTCAGAAATCACGAGTCAGCCTCCCTCTTCTCTGAGATCAGGTTACTGATCTAATACTGAAAAAAAACCTTTACATTTTTCATTTTTTTTTCCTGGAAAAATGAATACAGACATCTAGCCTTTTAACTTGTGTAGGAAACCTAGGTCATAATATGAAGTTATTGTTTACAACTCTCAGGAAAATAATATTGTCTTAATAATAATAATAAAAAAAGACATTGCTATCACTAAATAACCAGAGTCTAGTACCTGAAAAAACAGTGATGTTGGTGATAGAGTTTCTTCCCCTTTGCTGGGAGGAGAATGATGATGATTCTTTCTTCCTCCTCCATATGGGACTGTGTCTCAATGTTTTCTAGTATGCTTTCATGTTGTGCTCTTTCTCCACTGATCTTTGTCTCCATATTATACACAAACTTACAATATCCAGGGTGCCAGAGATATGACAAAATCTTTGCTTTCTTTTTATCCCTAAAACTACTTTTTTTCCTTGCTCACAAGGTTGCATTCCATTAAATGACCAGTGGTTTATAAAGTTGATGTATACACAACATCACTTGCTTTGCTTTGAGTGAAAGACTGGACTAATTAACCTTCACCAGTCTCTCTCAATTATCATGACTTTGACTCAAACAAATTTTTAGTAAATTTGTGAAAATGCACATTTAAACCTGTTTTCTGTCTATATTATTATTTTTTGTTTGTTTGTTTGTTTGTTTGATTTGGTGGTTTCTTTTGTTTGTTTGTTTGTTTTGTTTTGTTTTGTTTTGTTTTGTTTTTATTCCTCTCCTCCTAGGAAAGACTCATTGGCAGTTTTCTGTCAAAATACTTCCTGGCATAGGGTTGTTATATGGAAAGATATTGTCAGTGTGAAGATAGGGAACTGGTTGTACATTTTTTTCCAGTTTAGGAACATCACAAGAAAAATTGTCCTTAACTGAAATATCTTAATTTTCAAATGCAATGAAGAAATTTTATTTTGGGACAACAGTAACTACACTATTCCAATTACAGTCCTGGAGCTTCCTATTTCATGTCTCCTTAGTGGTTTAAGTTCTCTGTATGGACCACATTCCTCTCAATGTATCCCAGCCTCATCCTTGCCTCATTTCTTGGAAAGCACTGGAAACCCTATAAATGTCGTCTATTATGAAAGATGTAGTTTGGCAAAAAATCCAAGCTCATAGAAGAAAATATAATTTTGCATCCAATCAAAATACTTAGTAAGGTTTTGTCAAGCAGGTCTCAAGATGTAACATAAAATAGATGGGGAAAGTGCTAAAGATAATGTAGGAAAGAAGAAATCCAGCAGAAATTCTCCACTTATATATGACATGGCCAGGGGCCAAGTCTGCTTGCTAAGTCAAGCACAGGTAGTGAAGTGATGGGGTGGCTAGAACTGAAAGCAGGATTTGGTGAAGACAAGTGAGATAGAGCAAATGTACCAAATTAAACCCTGTGCAACATAATCCCACCTAGGTCAATGACAATGCCAAGAGGTAGGGCAGATAGGTACTGCTCAGTGCCATATTTAGCAAACCATTCCCACAAAACAGAGACTTTCTTTTTGTTTTGTGGAATTTTTACTCATTTTCACATGGATTTTTTCCCTATGCTTTTTCAGATCATTACAGAATGCAAAGCCAATTTTTTTTGATTTTTTTTTTAAATTGAAAAGGCTGACATGTTCCTTTGAATTCTTGTAAAAAAATATGTTTCAACTTTTATTTCTGAAAAGCTTCTCTTGTGCATCAGTTTTGTGAAATAAAACTGAAATAGTTAACTCAAACGTATCCAATATATAATAATGTGGAGTTGGGAAAAATGTGTATTTGCTTTATTTTAGCCAATAACTTGAACTTTGAAGGCCTAAATAATAATGTTTGAACGCTACAAATATAACTTTTACATTAAATGTTGCATTTTCTAATTCTAGTTCAGGTTGTTTGCTTGTTATCACCTCGAACTCTTTGATATTCCTTGAGAGACTTTTTGCACTTAGGCACTTTAAGCCTCTTCCCATTTCAGGCCTTTTCTTGACTGAGTGTCTTTGAGGTCACTTTGTTGATTCTTCGTCTTCACTCTTCTTTCAACTGATGTTATAAATAACCCTTTCCTTTCTAATTTGTCCACTATCTTTTGCTATTACATTCTCCACAGTCACTCCATCTAGCCCTGTTCCTCATTCTATGACTCATTTTGAATGCTGTTATTTTCCTAATCACTTGTATTTTCTACTACTTGGGTATAGTGCCCTGCTCTTGAGAGTCTTCCCCTCTTATTTGAAACTGAAATTCTTTACAATGACCTAACCTAATGCAAGAAGACTTAATGCCAGCCAATACATTCTTTAAATGGTCATATTTTACAAGGTGATACAAGAAACATAGTGATGAACCAAAAGAGTATCTGGTGCTTTGATTCAGTTTGTTGTGGAAGCCTGTAAATCCAAAGGTGATGCATTCTAGTGAATGAGACTCATACATGAGTGAAGGTTTCTTGATTCTTGGTCTTTGGTAATAATATCGTGGGAATGCAATTAAGCAACGTTAATTATAATTATGTAATAGCTTCTTCTGTGTGGTATGTGGTATGTGGTAAACTACTTAATATATACTAGCACTTTTATATTCTCTTTTGCTTTTGGGAACATTCCTCTGTGGCACTGAATTTTCTTATTTAATTTTATTTCCCTCAGACCTAACTGCTTTTCAGAGACTAACTGAAGTTTTGACGAATGTTCTTTCTAGACTAGTTAATATCTCAGGCTTATAAAAGGTATTTTAATAAAACAATGCAACCCCCAGCTAGAATCCAGATTTCAAATGATAAGAATGTCTAGTTTTCTCTTTTTTTTTTCTCTTTTGAATTAGTTACTTCAGTTTAAAGACTTTTTTTCCACACTGATTAAGAAGAAAGACTGACAAATTGAACTTCAGATTTACTCTTTCACCAGACTGATACAAGAAGCAGGTAATGAGATCAACTCATTGTTAGTCACAAAGAGGTTTCTTTGAAATGAAACTTGTCAGACATACTTATTGCTTTAACACTCATAGAGATTGATACAAACAAGAGCAAGACACTTAGGCCTATGATTTCTTCTATAGCTGTTAAAGCAACTAATGTGTATCCTCACAGCTTCTCAGAGCTGCAGCCAATTTGATACCAATTTGTATTTTTAAAACTGCATTTCTTAATAGTAATTTTCCAACTGTATACTGGGGTTTTTTTTTTTTTTTTTTTTTTTTTTTTT
>NW_016690242.1:4688290-4776947 GCF_001604755.1 Lepidothrix coronata
TCTCTCCTATGCAGAACTCTCACTTATTTTCTTTCCCTACAGTGCTCATAGCACTCATACTTCTGTGTTTCAGCAGAGGAAACCATCTCTCTCTTTTTTATTATAACAAACTGCCACCAAAAGACAGTCAGGTTACTCCTTTTTTCAAGAGTACATTAGAGTAAGAGTCCAGCATGTCAGAGGAGACCTCAGAAAAGTAGGACATCTTCTTTACTATGTGCACATTATAAATACCCTTCTGAAAAATGAATTTGGTTTTGATATGAAAAATGGGCTGACCATGAAGAATTTGGGGAGCAAAATTCTGATGATGTAACCAGTTGTGAAATTTTTTGGAGTGTCCTTTTGGGGACGAAACGTTGTTATTCAGCAATTCATCTTTACTATCATGAATGAATGAGCCCATGTCATTCCAGTCCTAATGTTGCTTTCTTGATACAAGGTCTATCAGCCCTGCTATGGGAATGAGTGGTAATGCTCATTAGGACAAAATCCACATCTGCTTTTGTCCTACTGGGACATCCATGCAAAGATAATTCCCAGTGGCAGATATACCTTTGCTTGTTGTCCTCCCTTCCATTGTGAAACCATAAAAAGAGAGTATAAGAGAAAATCTGACTTGGCATCATTATAAAAATACTCATTTTTCCACCTTTTTTCCTTTTTTGTAAAGCAAGTAGAATATGATTTTATTTCCATTTTAACATGAAATAATCTCTCTTTGCCCCTTAGGATCATTTGATTTTTCCTTCTTGCAATCTCTGTAACTTATCTCAAACAAAACAAAACAAAACAAGCAACACCAATGTGCAGTGAAATCCACCAGCTGCTCCTCTGTAGATAGACAGCCTGAGTATTTCCAGCCCTTCCCTGCAAAGTTTGTGTTCTAGATTTGCTAGCAGTTGACTCAGTGTGCTGTTCCTCCAGGAAAGTACATGTAAAATGCTGCAGTACCCAAGGCACTTGCGTAATGTTTAGAATTGCTATGAGCAGCATTATCTGATAGTGCTGTTCAACCATGTTGTATTGCAATATGTTTATCAAGGCATTAACTTTCAGGAAAGAGTAACTATTTTTTTTTCTTCTCTCCCCTCCCCTCTCCTCTTCAGTGTTTGAGAAAGCATACACATTGCCCTAGATTTTAGTGCTCTGTTGGAGTCGGGGTATGTGAGAAGGTTTTCTTCCATTTCAAAAGAGACAGAGATATCGTCAGTCTTTTGACTAGCAGCACACTCGGATTCCTACCGGTATGCCACAGTGTATGTGGCATTTTTGGGCAGTAGTGTGACTTCCTTCACAGTAAATAACTGCTAGTAGATACTAGCCCTGCTGAGGGAAGGAAGGAACAGCCCTAGTTTACATGTGGGAACTGATGAACAGTGGATATTGTGTGCCTTTCTTATTTCCTTTATCAGTGTTTAGGTCCTGGAAAGCCATATCAGTTTCTGCAGTACCACCAGTAACACCAATAAACAATAAAGTGTTTGGGTATGTGGAGAAAGATA
Source organism: Lepidothrix coronata (assembly GCF_001604755.1). NCBI lineage: Eukaryota > Metazoa > Chordata > Aves > Passeriformes > Pipridae > Lepidothrix > Lepidothrix coronata. Next base: position 4,689,796 of record NW_016690242.1, read on the forward strand.
GCACCTGCCTCTTACAGATGCCTGGTTTCAATCCTAACCTTCCCTGTTCCTTACCACTTCAAGGAATGACAAACCTGGCTCTTCAGGTGCTTTCTCTCCCCTGTACACAGATTCACATCTTCTCTTTCCCCTCAGATGTCTGTTATGGCCCCAGCTGCTAGGACAAGGAGTAATTTGCTCCCAGTAAAGACCTTGGTCTTGCAGGAACAAAACTGAGTTTATCCACGCTGCTAAGAGAGGACTTCAGGGGGCTCTATCCTAATATACTGCAATTCTTTACAATTTGAAAATATCTTTACTGCCCTCTCAAAAATATTTCCATGGTACTAGTATAAAAATAAAGTTTCAATGAATTGGAAGTTTTTTACAATTATTTACATATATTTTCACTTCATTTTTTTAATTAGAAAAAACAACTAAAATTTGAGACAAAGAGCTCTTTCAGATAAACACACACACAAAAGAACTTTCTGTTACATAGGTTTTGGAACAAAAAGGCAGCTGAAATGGAGCTTTTCTAAATTTATTTTCTGATGAGTCAGTGTTTTTCACACAAAATAACATTTCCCAGACAATTTCTTGAAGGGCTGTAAAGTCTTGGCTAGACTATGGATTCACACTGTGCCTCAGTATTGCAGTAGCCCTCAGTGTTATCCAAGATTACGTGTGGAATTAGTTACTTAGGAGATATTTTAATGAGAGTTTCCTTGCAGGTTTTGAATATATCCTATCTTCAGCACTCTGATTGTATGTAGGACCTTGTTTCCCTAAAAACAAACTTGTCACTACCCAAATCTATCCAGACATGAGTCAGTCAGGGTAGTTCAGAGTGGCAGTGGGGTGATATAGGTTGTTGTGGCAGACAGTTGTCTCCACACTGGAGTAATCTAATGGCTGTCAAGCTTCTCCTGTCATTTCAGTAAAGGACATGTTTGAGAGGGTGCAATGCACTCAGCATCAGGGACAGGTTGCCCAGGGAGGCTGTGGAATCTTCCTCCTTGAAGATATTAAAAAGTTTGGCTCTAGGTGGTCCTGCTTGACCAGGTGTGGGACAAAATGACCTTCAGAGACCCCTTCTAACCTCAGCCATTCTGTGATTCTCTGACACTAGGAAGGTAAGGAAAAGTGGGTTAATCAGGAGGCTCGAGTTGGATTTGCAGTCTCTTTTGTAAGTTGTGGATACAAATAAAATAATTTCTTTTAAATATTATAGACAAGGGGGAGTTCATGATGGGATTAATAAAGAAAGGTGATACAGGTAAGGAGATGTCTCAAGGAAGTAATCTTAATGGAGCAGAGTGCAAGGGGAACTGCATTGATATGATAGAAGAAATAGCCAAGGCGTTACTCCTTTTCACTGTACTTCAAAATATTTGTGAAGAAAATATTTAAGGTTCAAATTAACTGAAGAATTTTTTGCAGATGTATTACAATGACACTTGCATGACATAAGCAAAGCTGATTTACAAATTATTAACAATCCAGTTGCCTATTTTTCATGTATCCATACAGTAACACTGTGTATCTGAAGCTTTCTTCTATTGTGAAGTTTTGTAATCTGTACATTTTTTTATTCAGCTTGGCAAGCATAACTATGACTATATGTTTAAAACAGAAGAATTTAAATAATAAGAAAAACACAGCTTGTTCATTTTTAACATTGGAATGTTGGTAATGACACAAAACTGGCTTGCTGTGTCTCCCCTTTGTGCCGGAGGCCTGATAGGATGCCATGATGAGCTTACTCTTTTAAGCCCAAGGGCTTAACATTAGCAGCATATGACAATTTTCTTATCAGAGTCTGCTTTGCAAAGCACACAGGGAGGAGGGAGTGGACTGGATGCTGTCATGTGTGGGATAGGATGGTAATTAAGCAACACTGTTTGAGCATGGAGAGTGAAAAACCCAAAGGTTTCACTGTTAGGCTTCTTACATGATTGCAAAACATGCCAGTGCAAGGCTTTTTTGCCTTGCAATAAGAGACTTTTTATTTTTGAGGAAAAAAAGCACAGTTATTAAACTCAGCGTGGAGACAATCTGAAACAGGATCTTCATCAATCAGATTAACTACTTTCCAAGATGAAAGTAGACGAGGCACAGTGTGAGCCTGAGAAGATATTTATCAAAACCCATATTAATAACCACTTTCAGCCCTCTCCTGACAGTTTCATCTTAGCTTCCATGTTTAACATTTGAGTATCATATGTTTTTGTCAGGATGAGACTGCTAAGAGCATCAATTAATTAATTCCTCTGAAGTATGGTTTGGAAAGGTAATAAAGTAACATTCCCTAAGGCCAGAACCAGTAATGGTAAGCAGCATTCTGGTGCCGTGCAATTCGTTACTTCAGAAACAAATCAAAAGCACAGAATCGTTTCCACTTTTAAAAGCAGAATATAGGCAATTTTATTTTAATAAAATTGCTGAGAGGGATCCATTTCTTAAAATAATATTTTAAAAGCAGATAAAGAATGTTGTTGCTTTTTACTTGTTTTATTTTAATAGAAAAAAAATAGAATGCCTCTGACAAAATAAAAAGCAAAAGAGATGACTGGGATATGTCTTAATACTGTTATTTATTTGTTATAATTATTATGATTTACCTTGTTATTTGGATCTTACTATTCTGTTCTGGAATTTTCACTGTGGTGTGAAGGGTGCCTGCTGACAATACAGAGAAATTAACTCTCTTCTTGTTTTGTCTAAAATTTTCCCTGGGAATTTCAAGTGTACCATAACTTGTCCATCCTTTCCCTGGTTAAAACTGGTGAGATTATTTTTTCTTTTACTCTACAAGAAAGGAGATGCTTTGCCTTGTAAGTAGCAGAAGAAAAGCTAGGACAAAGAGCCATTCAGTGACATAGGAAGACATCAAGATAGTCTTTTTCAGTGTTTTGAAAATGAGAAGCAGAGAGTGGTTGAATTTGGACACTCTTTTGATTCCACATCCTTTTAGTCCCACCACAAAGTAATACATCCATACAAAAGGTCATCTTACATATATGTAAGCTGTTGGCAATGGTAGCCTTTTCTTGTTACCTGTGGGGAATGTCAACCTGTATAATTAATGTGTCCTAACGACTGCATGAGCCAGATAAAAATATTCTGTTTACTGGTTACGAAATAAATGTCTCCATATTTTTTATATTAATATATTATAGTCTGGTCTTGTCAGAGAATGAGATTCATGTGGTCATACTCTACAGCTTGTATGTGAAGTGTGTAAATGTGTGTCTGTAATATCTTTGCCTATCTATTCTAACTTCTGAATCCTTTGGAATAGTTCTGAAGACATTTATGCTCATGAGAACTAACTTCTTGCCTCATAAGAGAGCTAGAAAGGCAATCAGTCACTGCAGAACAGGCTGAGAATAAGAAACTTGGTGAACTTTCTTTGATAAAGATCAACAAGGCAGGAACTTTCTTTCTTTTCCTCACAAGAAGAGGTCAGAAAACCATTCCCAAATGTGAAATGCTCCTGGCATCTTATAAAAACTATGTTGATTTATGTTCCTGTTCTACATGTTAGGACTTCATCTGTACACCATCACTCAGGGACAACAGAGCTCTGAGTAGCATCATCTCCCTTCCCCAAGATTGGAGACCAGTAGCCTGCAAGCTAGACCTCCCAACAGACAGTCCGTCATCATTTCTGAAATTAACTTGTGTCTAAGGAATATGGCTAAGTTCTGACTAATAAACAGCTGAGCAAAGCATTTGGCATTTGCAGCAGGAAACTCAGACCGGAAAAAATCACTTTGGCAAATAGGGCTTTGTGTCAATTCCCCTGACCATGGCCAGTCTTATGATCTAATGTAGAGGTTGCTTGTTCTTAGTCTTCTGAGAGTTATTCCAAAATAGCCTGTGGGGCCTCAGGTTGCTGATGTTTGTCAGCCTTTTTGGTGCCCTTGGGATGGGACTCGAGTAAATACAACAAAGGGCAGAGGAAAGATTGGAAATAAAGTTTAAAGAATACAGAATTTTCTTACAGAAAAAGTTTGACTTAAACTGTAGAGAAATTCCATTAATTTTTTTTTCTGAACTGTTGACTGTTTCTACTTGGTTCTCTTTCATTATTATCTGATGTTGCTGAGGATTTATACTTGATTGGTGAAAATGAAACAAATTTAAAATTTTTCAGATAAAATAAAAAATAGCCTCTAAATTTGGAGCTGGACTATGCTCATATACAAGGTCAGGAGTGAGGGACAGACACAAAGGTGTTCTCTGGCCCATCAGATGAACTTGTATGAATCAGATCCAATGTCCTGTGGGATTCCTCTTTGCTCTTCTCTATGTATAAAATTGCTGTGGCTCTTTGCAGAAATATACAGGTCTGAAGGGGCTTGGTGCAAATTTTTTGTGCCATGATCTTTTCTAAAGCTTAGGGTAGTTATAAGTGAATTAGGGAGCATTTTCTGTGTAACACAAGGGGACTTTGTAACAGAGTCATGAGAAGACTGTTTAGCAGACAGCCAGAACCACCAGCTGAGGTCCCTTGTTTGCATTTAGAGGTTACAGCTAGAGGGAGGATTATGGAATTGAAAGGTCTTAGGCACAGGAAGATTGAGTCTGTAAGTGCTGTAAAGAAAGATGAGAAAAATTCAGGAAACTGAGAGTTGAAATAAAACTAGTTTGTCTTATATTCTAATTTGGCTTCAGAGAATTAAGGCTCTCTGCTAAACCTCATAGATTGTGGTTGAATCCTTAAGTATCAGAAGATCTACTATTACTTTCTTCCCTACTAGGATGATTGCTGTTGCTGGAGAAAGAAGGTATACATCAAAGCAGAAAGATTAATGTGATTTAATACCATTATTCTAATCTGCAGTTCTTCAAATGGAATTGGTTATTTTCGTGTTTACAACTATGGAAAGTTAACATTTGGAAATGCACAGCACTTCTTACTAAGGTACTTAAAGAAACATCATCAAACTAAAATTATGTCTACATGCTAGGCTGACCCAAAGCTGTGTGACAATGATGAAAGCTAAATTTTCATAGGTAATCTTTGAGGCACTAAAATGAGTATATGCTTACGATCAATATAAAGAACTGGTGCAGAGTAAGAATACAATATACACCCTGAATATAGTTAACACCCTCAAGAGGCTTTTTGTTAAAAAAGCAGCCTACAATTTCTGCTACAGCATCCTGGGATTCAGAGACCTTTTTAAACAAATATTTCTTTTCATGAAGTTTTGTGCTGTGCTCCACAGGGTCACTGGGACAGGTCAAAAACATGATCAAAAATATCTTCTGTTTCTCCTGCTTTGAAAACATTCCTCTGCTGTTTGCTGACTATCAGTTCTGGTTGCTTTGTGTTACTCTTAAAGCCTGAAGACTGAAACTGTAGATCAGCACAATGGTGTTAATCACACACAGATAGAAAATTAAAAAAAAAATATAAGAAAAATGAAGGGTTTCTGCAAGTCTCTTTTACTATTACTGAGATGTTGAGGTTATATGTGTATTACATTAATATGTATGTGGGTAGCAGCACAGTATTATCTAGTGGAGCCACAATACTTAACATCACTGTCTTTATAGTCAGTGATTACAGTCTGATATGTCATAATTCCTGACCATAATAATGTAGGCTATAATTCTTTAGAATATCTGAATGGATTTATTTCTCTCCTGACTATCAAACCCCCATTTCTGCCTTTATTTTTATTTCATTTCTATTTTCAAGTTTACTTCTTTCCATTAGTCCACTGCTCAGGATAGTCTATGTAATCCACCTGGCCCTACTGTGTTGCCGTATCACGACTCAAACAAGAAGAAATTGATGAAGTTTGTATTTATGTATCATGCTTATTTTTAATAGCTAGATATGCCTTTTTTACTTCCCTGTGGTTTTGAAAGCTCAAATGGAGTTTCTTTATCCTTTTGCTTCTAGTTTCCATACTAACCTATGGCAGTTGTGCTTGATCACTCCATGCTTAGAATGACAGGAATTTCTTTCCAAAATGACATAGCTTATGGTCTGCACACTGAAGTTTCATCTATTCATCTGTAAAAGTACAAAGAATCTCTTCGCTGCTGTCTCGCACAAGAACTGAAGATTGTCCTGTGCTTTTGGAGAAACAATTTCCTCTTGTTTACTTTTGTCAGTAAATAATCTATGCCCAGAGAGGAATAGAATTTTTGAAAAACAGGAATTTACAGACATATTGTCAGCAATGAAAATAAAACAATTTAATTGTAATACCCAATCTAAAAGATCCATGAACCCTATAATTCTCTAAAAACCAATTATTTTATTAGTGAACTTTTGAGAAAAACTCACTGATTATGTTTCCTGCCAGAATCAATAACAAGGAATAAAATGGAATGTCCCAGCTGGTCATTAGAAATTGTATTCCTATCAGTTAAAGTGTTGGAATTACTGTATATCTGCATTTTTAGACAAGCTATTGGTCTCTGCTAAACAAACTTTAAAAGTAGCAGGAGACCACTACTGATGTATCCTGGCTGAAAACATTTCACCTGAAGGAATAAGCCCATGCTCTTTGGACCCAGAATTATAATGCCATCTGGCAGATATTATTTCAACACCAAGTTCTTAATGAGATAAGGTCGAGCCAAACATGGATTCAGGGTACAGAATGGTTTAATAATCTTTTATTCATTATAGTGAACATTTGCATATACTTTATGAGAACAGATATTACAAGAAACATTTCACCTTCTAGCATTCTTTAAAATATTGTGACATACCTCTTTCTAAAACATTTATAGTACTTTTTTTCTTTTTTTTTCCCTATATTTAGATTCTTGTACTTATGTATTGGGATTCAGATTTATGTTAAAATAATTGCATTACATCACACATAGCTAAACACATTTTAAAATCCAAGACAAGTAATAGTGGAATACTGTAGATCCAACATGCTCATTTCCAATCAATGTGAGCTAAAACAGTCAGATGTTGGAAAATTTCAACTCTGAAGTACAGCTATGCTTTGTGTTATGGAATCTGGTGTATTGTTATAAGCAGACAAAGGTACAGTTTGATTTCTAGGGATGCATATATATGCATATTCATGCACACATCAAAGTCAGTAGTCTGCTCAAACCAAGATGGCCAGCCAGTATAGCATTGCTAAGGTACAGCAGTTCTTTTACACCATGTCACACAAGGAATGGTACTACTAGCAAGGTCTGCTTGCTCTCAATTTCTTAGCCATGATAAAGGCTGAGAGCAGTCTTCAGTTCAATTTCAGATGAAACAAAGAGATTTAAACAAAAGATCTTGTGCAGGCATATCATGGATGCTGCCTAATGTAGCCATGAGGATTTTCATTACCCATATAATGGAAAGGTCCTAGTTAAGATCTATCTTGCCTTGGTTATATGTAATGTATCTGCCCATATTTGAATTAATCGTGTAAGTCCCACTAGAGTCAATGGAGATATAGTCAATATAGTCAATGGCATTTAGATAGCAGTTCATCTTGTCCTAAATTTGATCGGATGCATTGTTCTTTAAACTTCATTAACTGTAATGATTATCTCCTTAAGACTATAATGGAGTTCTGAGTGAAGTCTGCTGTAGCCAGGCTGCATGGTAGACACCTAGAGTAAGAACTTCCTGCTCTCTGCTGTACTTCACTACTATGAAATCTGGTCAAAATACTGGTGACTTAAAGGAAATCCAATACAAGAAGAATATTCAGGTTATGAAAAACTTCACAGAGGAGCAGTACTTTATCATGGCAGCTCCATCTGCCTAAATAAGAAACAGCCTTGGAAGAAAAGAACAGATCTGTTTGCTCTTTTTGGATTTCTGGAGAAGCCCGAAAGATCCTTTTCTGTCCATAATTTCATATGTTTGTTCAGGCTAGATATTTATCTTCATATCTGAAGGAACTTTGGCTGCTGTCTGAGTGTTTCCTAGTTGTCTTATTCAGAACAAATAACATAACAATGTAACCAGCTCAGTCGGTCACTCACAGCTACTTCATTATCCCTTGCTGCTGACTTGCCTTTTCATTTTACTTTTTTTTTTACTGTAATCACCTAATAAGCCCTCCTGACAGGCTGGGCCATGAGATTTCCCTGAACAATAACTGCTTTAACCTGGACCACATCTTGATTTAAAAATTGGCAAAATAAATATATCACTGTCATCAATAAATAATTCTAGCTCAAACCTTCCCCCTCATTTCCCATATGAACTCTTCTAGCCTTTATAGTGATCTAAGTAGTGTGCTAGAACAAAAAGCTCTCTATTATCATGTTTTTTTTTCCTTTAGCATGTAATTATAGATGGAACAAGATTAGCAAGGGCTTTCCTACTGACTAGATATGCAGAGTAGCTGGCAGAATGTAGTGTCCTTTTACAAGTGGTCTTATTGGAGATGATTATGTCAGATAAATGATTAAATGTTTATCAGGGTGGGTGCTTGGGTCTCTGTTTCTTGTTTCTCAAGGGTATACGGTGAGCATTGGGTCAGTCTTTAAGTGGCTGACCCAATGGGTTATTTATATAGAATGTCACAGCGATAAAGAAAGGATATGATAGATCTTATTTCCATAGCCAGGATACTCAGTCTGGATATAATAATGTCCTTGTCTGCATTGGTCAAAGGAGGATCTTAAACTAAAGGATATGTGTATGCAGGTAACTGCACAACTACTGAGCTATGTTGTGATAAAAATTCTAAAGTACCTAAAGACCCTTTCCAAAGCAAATTAATTCCTGCTGTGTTAATTTAAAAAGTTTTAGTTAGGAGAAATAACATTTTCTCCCAGAATAATGGCTGTTGAAAAAATTTCAATCTGTTGCTTTCAAGATATCACTAATGATAACAATCCCCTCTTTACACAGAAAAAATTGAGTTGTTCTTCTGTTATTTTCTTGGTCTTGTTTCTCCTCAGAGGGGGTATAAGGAGGCAGACAGGGCAGAATTATTTTTTGTTTTCCAGTCACTTCTCACAGACATGTAATATATTCTAAATTCATAATTCCTTGTCTCTTTTCTATTTTTAGTGGCAAAACAATTGTATTCTTCCTTTAAACTAAATTCAAGATAATTAATTCTTGGCAGAATATAAGATGACAAGTTTATGATTAGAAGCATAATGGCAACCTACATGATTGTCAAGTAATGATTTCCTGTCCCAAATTTTTCAAAGTCTGTTGATATTTTCCCTTTTGGGGAAAAGCTTAATATTCAAAAGTCCTACTGGAAATACTTGTACAGTTATAGGCTGATGCTGGCACTATATAAAGATGTGGGGCCACCGTTTGTCTCAAAACACTTTTGATTTTGGGAAGACAATCTAGGTGAGCTGATAGACCTCTCTGGAGCAGACAAAACTGCAGCTGAATCTTTGAGGTTTATTGCTTTCTGCTTTTAACGAGGCGGCGGTGGTGGTGGTACTGGGCAGCCTGGAGAAGCTGGGGCAGACATCTTCAGCTATCTGTCTTTGCTGAGAAGATATGAGAGGGGGGCATTGGTAGGAAGTACACATACAGGGCTCAGCTTTCAGCTGTGGTGGTGAGTTCTGGGACAAAATGGATGCTGAGATTAAGTCTAAGGGCAGAAAAAGCAGTATAAAACAAAAAATGTGTAGATCCTTGCTACCCATACTGATCATGAGAAGAGCTTTTGTGCTGTGTGACTTTCCAATATCTTGTCTGAATTAATAAATAGTGGAGGAAAGATGTGAAAAGATATTTTGACATGATGTTCCCCATTTCTGTGCTAGGAGACAAAACAGTGGCTATAATAACCCTGCATAAGAGTGGAGAAGAGTTCCAGAGTAAATCAGAGAGTAAAAGAACAATAAAGAAACAGCAGAAGCTTTTGGGAATTAAAATGACAATACTTGGTAAAAGAGAAAGCAAACAGTGAGAGATCATTAATATGTGGTGAAATATCCTGTCACAGTATACTGTAAAGTTAACCTTTCTGAACCACTGGAGGTTTATTCTAGTTGGTTAAATTTGAATCATTTACCAAAGCTTAGAGATCAAATAACTAACATTACCATTGAATACCATTTATAAACATCAAACTCAAAAAGACTTCAAAGTCTTTTCAAATTTGTGACATTTTGCCCTTTTGCCACTGCTCTCAAAATGTGTCAACATACCCATTAGTATCAGCTGAATCTTACCTAGTTGATTTTTCTTTTTCTGGGTATGCTTTAAAAATTCTGCTTCTGTTGATTTTACTTTCATTAATATTTTTGTGGTCTCAGCTGTCATAACCTGAGCAAATTTCAGGCATTCTCTGCTTAGTCATTTATATACCTCAAACTTGAATACCAGAAGTTCACATTGGCAATAACTACCAGTCCCCTGAAACTGGTAATGCTAGTAGGCACATTTTAGTTATGCAAAATTGAATATTTTTTTTGCTTTTTGCTGTGTTATCCATGATATGCTAGAACTTCAGATCAATGTGGTGGCCTTCACCTTAAGCTCATGAAGAGAGTATTTTAAAGTGTAATAAGCAGCTATTTCTTGATATTAAAAGAAAACTGAGTACTGTGTTTGGTATATGTACAGATATAATCTTTTATATATGCACTGAATTTCAAAACCATTATTTAACATTTTGATAGAATAATCTATAACTTTATATCCCTACAGATTCTGACCTGACTTTACTATGACCATCCAGAGCAGCAACAGCAGAATGTCAGTGATCATGGGCGGTGTTATGGTGTTATAATGATGTCTTCATATGGTTAGCTGACTTTCAGTTCTCCAGCCAATGAAACAGACATTATACATTCAAGCAGGATTACACATCTAGAGGTCTAGGCAATATTTACAAGGGATCAGACTTATTTTCTTATAGCAACTGTAACTGAGAGGATTACTAAAGCACTGAGTTGGTGTTAGAAGACTAGGATTTATTCCTTACTGCCTGTATCACTTTGGGCAACTTACTTAATCTCCTAGTGCTTCAATTCTCTGCTCAGAAATGGGGACAATAATGTTTCTTACCTTACAGGTATTTCAGACATATACACTGCAAAAAAGAAACAATGAGTGCCTGTAGTGGGTGACTCCATTAAGGGGCACTCAGGTGCTCACCTGTAGGCTGACAGGGAGTCATGAGAGGTGTGCTGCCTTCTGGGAGCTAAGGTCTGAGATGCTGCCAAGAGGGTACCACTGCTTGTCAAGGGCAGAGACCTACTATCCATTGCTACCCTTTCATATGGGAACAAATGAAATGACAGCCAGAACCCAGACAGAATCAAGGAAGGATACAAAGCTCTGGGTATGCAAGCAAAGTATTGGTGCCCGAGTTGTCTTTTCTTCCATTTTACCAATTAGAGAAAAAGGTGCAGCCAGAAATAGATATATTATGCAAATCAACTTCTGGCTGACGCTGTCTTGAGGGTATTGGATTTTATGACAAGAGGACATTTTTGATGACTAAAACATACAAGGGAGGGTTGGGATACATTTATCTAGAAGAGGCAAGGGCATCTTTGGCAGTAGTATGGCCTACTTGATGAGGTGGGCTTTAAATGGAAGGACTTGAGGGGCAGAGTACAAAGTGGCAATGCTCATGCCATTGCAACCAACCTGGGAATAATCCAGGCCAGCCAGAGCAGTGACAAATGTCCCTTAGTTGCCTCCCAAGATGAACAACAGAAGACCAGTCACCTCGAGTGTATGTATACCAATGCACACAGCCTGGGAACAAGCAGGAGGAACTGGAGCTCCTTGCCTAGTCACAAATGTATGATATCATTCAAATAACTGAAACATGACTGGAGGATCATGGTGGATGGATATAAGCTGCTTCATGAAGACAGGCTGGAATGAAGAGGATGAGGAGTCATGATCCATGTTAAGGAGAACCCTGAATGTGTAGAAGTCAAATATGGCAATTGTGGGAGTCCTATCAAATGTCTCTGAATCAGAGGGATTGTCTCCAAGTGGGATCTTGCAGTAGACATCTGCTACCCATCTCCAAAACAAGATGATAAGGCCAATAAAACCATATTTGGGTAACTTAAGTAAGCTTGGAGTCAGTGGAACCTGGTTCTTATGAGTGATTTCAACTAAGCAAGATGTTTGTTGGAAGAAAAATACAGCACCCCAGAACTCATTCATCAATATTCTGGAATGCATAGAGGATTGCTTCCTCATAAAAATGTTAAATATGCCAATCAGGAATGAGGTACTGCTGGGCTTGCCTCTCACAAACCAAGAAAATCTGCTTTGAAATATCTCAGTTCCTGATAGCCTTGGCTGCACATTAGTGTGGATTTTGGGATCCTACTGAGCACACTGAAGGTTAGTACTAAGAAAAAAATTTTACATTTTAGAAGAGCAAACTTCAACTCACTCAGAGCTCAGTTGGGAATGATTCCATGGGAAGCATCCATGGAGGATAAAGGAGCTAGCGAGTGCTGGGAGTTTTTCAAGAATGTTCTCCTGAAAGCACAAAGCAGTTCATCCCCCTTAACGATAAGGGAAGTAAACGGAGCAAGACACTCTGTTTATGCCTCTGCTTGTTATTTACACACCTGAGGAATTCTTTTTTGTAGTTTTTGACATCTCTGGCCAATTTCAATTCTAACTGATCTTTTACTTTTCTGTGTCTCTTCACAGCCTGGTTGTGTCCTTGTAGTTCTCAATGGGTATTCATCCACTTTTCCATCTACACTTCTCTTGGTTTTGAGCAGACTCAGAAGCTCACAGATGAGTCACTGGTGTGAACGGTGTCCTGATGCAGCAAAGAAAGCCAACAAGATGCTGGGCTGCTTCAATAAGGACTTCAGCAACAGAGTTAAAAAAGTCATTGTCCCACTCTACTTAGGCTTGTTAGGCCACACCTGGAACACTATGTACAGCTTTGGCCCCTGTTACATCAAAAAGATATGAGTATGCTGGAGAGGGTCCAGAAGAGATCCACAAAGATGATCAAAGGACCAGGAAGCCTGATGTATGATGAAAGGCTGGGAGAGTTTCATTTGTTCAGCCTTTAGAAAAAAAGGTTTAGGGGAAACCTTATCTACATATTCCAGTTTTTAAAGGGTGGCTATAAAGAAGGTGGAGACTCCATTTTTACAAGCAATCACACGGGAAAAAGAAGAGGTAATGGGTACAAGGTACTCCTAGGGATGCAAGAAGAAAGTTTTTTCATTATGAGAACAGTCAGCCATTGGAATAATCTCCACAGGGAAGTGATGGTTTCCACAACACTGGACACTTGAAGATCCAGCTGATAGGGTACTGGGTTATGTTGTCTAGACTATGCTTTTGCCAAGAAAGGTTGCACCAGATTATCCTTGAGGTCCCTTCCAGTTTGGTATTTTATGATTCTGTGATGTACATGTCAGTACAGCTTTTATTTCACCTTGAACTAGGAATTACCTTGTAAGTCTGATGTATATCAAAATTTTTAAGGGATGGCTTAAAAAGATTCACAGATATTTTGGAAAAGATATATTTGGAACTGAGCATCCCAACAGTCATTTTGTTGGCTGTTTTGTATTTCTTCTTAATATGATTATATTTGTGAGTTTACTGACACTGGTACAATTAATACTTACCCAATCAAAACTCCTCCTGAAGTCAGTGGGAGTTTTGCTTAAGCTCATAGTGAGTGGAAGTTGTTATTGGAGCTTGTGTTATTTATATTTCCTTCAATGTTTTTTCTGCTCATTTTCCAGTCAAAATGAATGAATTTATAGAGGGATAGAAATATTAAGAAACATATAAAGAAGATTTAAGTGTATCCGGACTTTGTGTTTTAGGGACGCAACTACCCAGCAGAAGAAATTTGCAGCCTCAGTATGCTGCACACTAAGGAGGTCAAAATGTTGCCTCCCTTTAGTGATTTTGAGATGTCCCCACACTGGAAGGCACATTTTACCTGCTTGGATATTCACTGACAAAAGATTGTTGCAGATATGGAAGATTTGATTAAGTTCCTTAATAATCAAAAAAAAAACCCATTCCCCCTAAAACACCCAAAATACTTTATTTAAAAATGAAAGAAGAAAGATTAGCTCCTGAATATATCAAAATACGCTAGTCCATACATCTGTTTTCTTTCCCTCATATAAACAAGAGGCTGAGCATAAAGTCTAATTTAAAGTCTTCTAACCAGTCGTTTGCATGTTCAAATACTCAATGTACACAATGTAAGTATGGCAAACGTGTTCTTTCAAGCAAAACCCAGGGAACTTAATGCAACACATAGAAATGTAAGTGCCACTAGCCATGAAACCTGTGTAGTTAGTCAAACTAGAGAATTCAAGAACTGTGGATGTTTTGTAATTAGCTTTGTTTTCTGGAAGAGGGGACTGTAACATGTACAATGGAAGGCAACTGAAGACTAATATCCACATATAATTACTGTCCACATAAATTATTTAGCAGTAAAATATTTTCCCAGTAGTTTCTCAGGTCATTTAAAGCAAATTAATGAAGCAGATGTAACAAAGAAAATAATAAACCAAGTTAAGCTGACACATTGGCAACAAGAAGACTCTCATCCATTTGATACACAGCCATTGTTTTGTGACTAAAGCAAGACTGAGACAGAGTAATAAATATGTGCATTATTATAACAGTAGAAAAACTTTCTCACTTCCGTGCTCAATCTTTTTCCCTTTATTACTTTGATTTTCTTCTGCTGCTAATGTAGTTTATCTTTCAGATCAATTGAGCTCCAGTTCCCTGTTATGATATGACTTGCTCCCAGACACTGAGCTTGTAGGTGACCTGGAATTTCTTGAGTGAAATAGCAGATTTATCTCTGCAACATTCAGAGACTGTACATGTTAAGCTGGAGGCAAAGGAGAACTTCTAGAATAAATTTCATCGCAGACTATGACATTATGAACAGATCTATGCATGCTTAAGTTGCTTGAAGCCATTTTAAGATTTTGGCTAGCAGGCAGATGTAAACCGCAGAAGGTGATAAATGCTTTCCTTTCATCGGCTCTAAGTTGGCTGCCCTTTAAGGCCACCAGGAAGCCAGGTCTGAAGACAGAACATTATTCAGTCTCAGGAAATGATGAAGAGCTGCATTTCTAGTCGCCATCTGGTGGTTTCCTGTACAATGGCAAGTAATTTGGGAAAGAATCTCTGAGTGGCAGTTGTGATGTCATGAGATTATTTTTAAGGAACCAAGTGCAATAAACATCGATGTGAGCATTTCACTAGCACCCCAAGATGGTGTGTGTCACTAGACATGTAAGAATAGGAACCACTAACTGATCCTAAAATTTGTTTTTGAATGTACGTATTACAAAGACCTTGCTCTAACTGAGAATTTCTCTCCTTGTTCACTCTTTAAGTACTTGGTAGCAATAGAGAAATCACAGCATATCCACTGCTATCTGAGAGAACATAGTTTTCTGACAAACCCTACTTTGGTGATCACTTTGAAGTATTTTTCCACATATTCTTAAAATTATTTTTTTTTGCTCCATTTTATGGAACTCTTTTTCTGATTTTTTCAGGTGTTGGCATGAGCGCTTAAGATCAGTTCTCTTACATTTGCATTTACTTGAGTGAATAATAGTGCACAGTATTTTACAGCCCTTCATCTCTTGTCAGGAAGTGTCTTGAAAGCAGAAACGACTTTATATGGAGATTACCTTCTCTGTTGGTGTTGAATAGGACAGCCACATTTCTAGTCTTGAAGAGCATGATGAAGCCAAATGGCCACTGAAAAGCCTCTTTTCATAAGGCAGATTGTTAGGCTGAGTTATGCAATGAAAAAATCCAAAGCATAATCACCAGTTGAATTTTTTACTGGACCTTCCATCCTTCAGGAAAGATTGAGATCTTGCTATTGAAGAAAGTGGTTCATCACCAGCCAGTAACTAGAGGAAGAGGCTGGTGAGCCATAGCTACATTACTGATTTACAGTCAATGTAGGTAGAATAGGCCTTCTTCGTCTGGTAGAGAGGTTGTGGGAAACCTGGAGGGGAGGCAAGGGACTAACCATCAAGGTTAGAGATTTGGAGTAACAGTAAGATAGATGTGATAGGACTGTGTGGGATAACACACACTAAACTGGGAGAGTTTAGTCTGAATTCAAGGCAAAAGTTAAGCAGTGGGATAATAATAAAAATATGATGCTAAACCACATTTAAACAGTCCTGGGTAGGGAACAGCAGCAACCACAGAGAAAGCAAAACCACCCAACTGCAACCTGCCAAAGAGCATAGTTTGTCCAGATCTTGCCAGTTATGATTTTAGACTGAAAAAACATTTTTGGACACATTGTTCTGCCCTGCAGGTATTGGTACTCTTATACAGCAAAGAAGACTGTGAGTGAGCACAGTATCTGAATGTGAGAATGAGGGGAGTTTTATGGCATTTTGGGGGTGAATTTGGTTGTTTGTAGTTAAACAGCTCAGACAGTTTATTGTCCAAATATTTTTGTATATAATTTCTACAAGATTTTATCAGTGTAAGAAGTGGAGCAAATAGAAAAAAACTACATACACATAATAGAACTGTGTATCTCTTTCTTGACATCTGTTATCACAAATAACAAGAAGCTTTTGAAAACAGAAATATTTACATTATAACAGAGAAATTTATTCTTTACATAGGCAGGCGTTTTGTATAGTGTCAATATACAACAGGCTTGATATGGTTTCAGTAAAATAAAGGCATATTATTTAATGATTTTTCTGCTTGCTCCTTTTGCATCCTAGCATACTTTTCCCTTGAAATAATTTTCAGTCATAATTTATTGAGAGTTCTAATAATCTTTTGCTCTTTCACACTGTTTCTAACAGGGTTCTGACCTGAATTCTCATGTGTTCCACATCATTTCCTTCTGGAGATTACCAGGCCAAGCCGAAGAGTAAATGAGTTGTAAGGTCAAGAGTTTCTCACTGTGAGACAACTGCTGAATTCCTGGTAGCTATGATTGCATCTTTCTATTACACCTTAATCACTATTTGACAAATTTCAAACAGAGATTGATAAATTAATGTGACTTATATTAATTAAGGCAATATGTTGCTTCACTACATGAATATTAAAAATACACAGATCCTGAAAACAGTAAATATATCTTAAATGGATGGTAATATGATGGAGTTTTAATCGTGGATGGCTTAGAAAGATACAATCTCTTATCAGATACTATAAATTATTATATATATTATCAGATATAATATTTCTGATTCAAGAGGGGGTACATAAAAGAAAAATAGATTTGAAATTGATATTGTTAGAGTTTTTTTGTTTGTTTTTTTTTTGTTTGTTTGTTTGTTTTTAATCTCCAAATAGGGCTTTTGAGACTTTAGAAAAAAAAAATTAAAAATCACAGAGGGGAATTTAATGATTTCAAAATTTTTACTATAAAATGTATTTAAAAAGCAATGACTTCTGTTCTTTTTACTCATTTATTACACTACTAACAGTGGAATGTACTCAATGTGAATTGGTATGTTCTCTCCAGAACATTTGTGCTGAACAGTCTAGGAACCAAAGAATCAGATTTATAACTCTCCTACACACATTATTTCTGGTATTTCTACTAACCTGAATCAATGATATCACCTTTTTAGTAGCAGAATCTATCCTAAAATCAGTAGTAGAGTTTTGTCTCACTAAGCTTCTTTTTGTTGGCTTGAACCATTCTTTGTACATAAGGAAACACCCAGACCAATACATTTCAACTTGCAGAGCTTCAGTGATGTTATGTGAAGACACACAAAGTTATACAGCAGTGGGAAAGACAGGGAAAAGTCTAATATTTGCAGGCCACTCTGAAAGATTAGGTATTCATCTAACATTCAGATTTGGCAGTAAAAACAGAACAAGGCTCTGACCGTGCCTCTTTAACATTAGGAGGGGAGTATTATTACTTTTTCATCACTCACTACAGGAAATGTACCTTAAAATACTTACATGTTCATTTGCCAGTCAAAGCTATGCTTTATATTAAGGCTGAAGTCTTAATTGATTCAGTTTTTCAAATTGCACGATCAGACAGGAAAATTTTTATTGTTTCCATCTTGTAGATACAGAAGGTTAAATATAATCCCTACCCAAATTCTCATGGCCTTATGTAGGAAAAGAAAGGATGTGTTGTCTGGTAGCTCTTCCTTTTTCAAGCGGGATAAACACTACATTTTCTAGAGATTAATGGAAAGCAACCACTTTAATGAAAGCTGTTTTTTCTATAATAAGTGAAGTTTATTCAAAGCACAGGACAATAAGCAGACCTTAGTTTATAACGTTATTGAAACAAATATCTATAAATATTAATTTCTAAGGTAAAATTTTGTTGAGTTTAAATCAAGACAAACAAGTGATGTCCTTAATGCTGTCAGACTTGAAAATCCAATGAACTGGTGAAATAGTTCCACTGACAATATACACTATAATATCAATTTTCATTCAAGCCTTCTGTAATCCATGTTTGCTTTAGAGATTATAGAGATAGTTGATGAATCAAACCCCAGGTATAGGTCAGATGATGATTTAAGTTGCTAAACCTTTGTATCTCTCTATCAAATCCTTCAGTAATATGTGAATTCCAACATCTATATGTTCTAGTACAGCAGTTGAAAATTAGTCCTTAAAATAGGTGCATCTAAAATTGACTTTCATATAAATGTAGAAGTGGAGTTTCTGTGTAGATATGAATACGATTTCAGTCATTAGAATTTACAGAATATCCCACTTAGAACCAATCTGGAAATCGAGAATGTAGGGTATAGTTGGAGGAAGTTAGTTATTGAAATGATATACATGTTTCAAAATTACTAAAATGTGTTGATGAGACAAAGGATAGGGGAGGGATATAGAGGAAGAGAAAAATAGAGTGTCTAATTCAAAGGCAGATGACTAATACAATGTCTTCCATTCCAAAAGTAATAATATATGGGATTATTTTAGGATTTGCAAATAAGGACCAACAAATAGACATGTGCTATGGTACCTATTATCTAAGATAAAAGCTCCATTCACATTCTCACCTTGGATTCAAACCAAACTTAAAATACTTTTTTCATATCTCAAGAAAGGCCAGTTGACCACATTAAATGATGAAACTCAAAGCATTTCTCCTAACTGTATTTTGATGCTAGATATATTTTTTTCCTAGATTCTGCATGTTATGTCTATCATAAAAGTTTATCAGTCAAATTGCAATTTTCATGTCTGTTTCATAAAAGATTTCATGTCTAGCATAGTATGAAGTGAAATCTTACCGAGAGGGATTCAGGACTGCAGTGGTTGGAGCAGTTTGGTATCTCGCTGTTTGTTACTCTGGGGTATGCTTAAACTGCATATGTAACTTGGATCAGAGCTCTAGGAATTTCCCTGCTGAAATAGCCTTCCAAACATAGGTCTCCTTGACACAGGAAACGCAGAGAGAAAACCAGTTGAAGGTATTTACAAAGGGATTTACAGATATCTGATAAATGCTATTAGTGCTTCTGCTGCAAAGTGACTGTGTTTGCCATTTACTGTCTTAGGTGGCACAGCTAACAAACTGCTGAGAGATTCTGCAATCAGTGAGGGATGAATAGTCATGCAGAGGAAGCTGGAAAAGAGTTGAGAGGCTGCGAGGAGGATTTTGGGGTTTCACAACATTACATTGTTTACTTAGAGAGTAATTCTGTATTCAGTGCTGTCAGCTCCTTTAGTGAAGTGTTAAACCTCATTGCCATATGCATACCACAAAGACTAGTTTTCTGCTCCATGATAACAAAAAATGCTTTTAAACTCTACAGAAACTATGTTTACTTTTTAAAACATGATCAGTCAAGGTAACAACTTGTGATGGGGAGGGCTGAGTAGTGGTGAAGTATTGGAGAAATCCTGTTTTTCAAAAGGTAGTGTAGGTAGTAACACTGGAATCCTAGAAAATAGGAAGGAGGACTGGCCCAAAAATACTAATATTAGACTGATTTTTGTATGGCAGGAATGGAATCATATAATACTAAACTATCAACATTCTCTGTAGGTGTGATGTAGATGATGCCTTCCTGGGCTGAATTTGAGACAAGGACGAAAAGCGCTCATGACCTGTTCTAGTTTCTTTGCATTCTTTCTAATGCAAACAGAAAGTTTATGAAGGACTGAACCTAGACACAACACATCTTTTTAGTTTCCCCCCTTGTGAATACTGCAGCCAGCATGGAGTCCACATTGTGCATGTAAAAATAATATTTCAGCAAAGTCAGCATTTGGACAACTGAATGTAGTCTGAGTCCTGATGTAGTTTGGAAAGATGTGCTAGTGCTATGATGGTTGTAGTATAAGACACAATAACTTTTCCCTGTATAAGATGCACGATACAAACATTCTTAAATTCTTAAGTTACTTTTCCTTTTTCCAGATGATAGAGTGCTGCACTGTGTTGTTATCAATGCGCAGAGACTGAAATTGCATTGGCTTGTTTTTGCTCCTGTGTTTCATACTGCTGTCTAAATTGCTTTCCACTATCTCTCCTGTCTTGACTGTCTAGATTTCTTTCTGCTTGGAAAATTTATCGTTCATGTTATTTTGTCTCCATCTAATTGTATTACCCCTAATTCTTTTCTTTTTCTCTTTTTCCATTGTGTCCTGTTCACATTTCTAAATCTTTTACACTTTTTTTTTTCCCCTACAGTCTCGTCGTTTTCAGTTCTTTCTTCCTGTCATAGGCTTATGTGGCAGAGAGAGGTAGAAAATTCTTCTGTAAAACTACTGAGGATCAATATTTGAATTAATTTATTAATTAGTTCTTTAGAATAAATGGGAGCATGCATCTCTACGGAGAATAGATCATGGAAAAAAATCTGGGAGCGAACAATCCTAGAGCTGCTTCAGAACTTCCGAAAATGTTACTTATAGGAAAGTAGATCTGGGAGGGGAAGAGCAAAGTGTAAGAAATGGAAGAAACTTATTGATGTGATTTATTGAGAAGACACAAAGAATTTGAACATGGAAGATGTCCAGAATTTATTTACTTTATGTTAAGTAAATGCAAATTTTACAGAGTTTATATTTCAGATAAAAAAAAATAAACTGTCAAAGGATAAATAATGAATAAAGAATAAAGAACTCACACAGGTATTCAGAAGAAAGGTATAGCCTTCCTATTGAAGGAAAAAGAACGATGAACAAAAGAGCTAATTCTTGAAATTAGGGGAAATAAAGAATGGAGTGAAAATAGCTAAAAATTGAGAAGTTCTTCACTTTGTAAATAAAAATAGAAATAATAATAATAATACAGCTTTCTGTCACATAAAGAGATAAAAAGCGAGGCCTATGCAACACATTCCAGTACCAAGGATGAATACAAAGCTAAAGAAATTCTGTGAACCAGAGAGTAAATAAATAGTTTTAATTACAGTTCTAATCCAGACAATAGTGTATGTGTGTAATGTATGTATGTATGTACTCATGAAACAGCACATTGACTAATGAAAGCTGCCAAATCTGTGATGAAAACACACAACTAGAGAGTCTCTATAGAGAGTAAGTCACATGAGGAGTGGCTGAGGAAGCTGGGGATGTTAAGCCTGGAGAAAAGGAGGCTTAAGGGTGACCTTGTTGCTCTCTACAACCACTTGAAAGGAGGTTGTAGCCAGGTGAGGGACAGCCTCTTCTCCCCCGTAGCTAGTGACGGGATGACAGGACATAGCCTTAAGCTGTGCTGGGGGGGGTTCAGGTTGGATATTTTCTTCACGGAAAGGACTGTTTAGCATTGGAACAGACTGCCCAGGGAGATGGTGGAGTTACCATCCCTGGAAGTTTTCAAGAAATGACTGTATGTGGCACTATCAGTTCTCTGGCCTAGTTGACAAGGTGGTGATCATTCAAATGTTGGACTCAATGAACTTGAAGGTCTTTTCCAACCTAAATGGTTCTGCGATTGTGTGATTCTATTAAAAAAATATTTGGACTACTAATCTGTTAAAATCTAACCTTTTAAAAATACTAAAACAATTGGAAAATGAATTTTTAAATCCAGTAGTAATGATTTTGGTTTGTTTTTTAGGAGGGAACTTGAACTTAGGACATTGAAATCTACAAATAAAGCTACTTTTGAAAAAGGATGTGTGGTGGGGGGGTACTCCAGGAAGTTCCTGTTCATAGCAGATGTGCATCTGAGACTGTTATGTAAAGGAGGGAGATATAAACAGAACATAAACTAAAATTTATAGTGGTTTTATCAAGGGTAATTTCTAACAAATGCCTATTGAGATAACTCATTCCTTTGAAACGGTAAATTCATTAGCTTTGTACAACTATGTTTAAGGAAATACTTTCACTTTAATTCCCACAAGTAATTATTGAAGTGAAGACAGTTGGGTGCACAGTTTATTGTGTGGTGAATAAAAAGCTGGATAAGAGAAAAAGGATAATTCGTTGGTACTAATTATAGAGGAAGGGGATCAATCACTTCTTATTTTCTTTGGGTGCTGGGTTTTTTTCATAACCTTTGTTCAATATTTTCCTTAATGAGCTATGAGCTTGACGATGTAGTAGAGTCTGTACCAATCCAAGCCTCACTACCACAGTGGGGAAGGACAAGGCTATCATATGGTACATATTCAAAGGATGGATAGCAATAAGACAGATCAGTACAAGATTGTGTATGTTGAAATGGATACCATAACATTTGTTTTAAGCAAAAATATTTGGTCAGGTTAATGCGATGAAAGAACAAATCTAAATAAGCAAAATTACAGTTAAACTGAAACTATGGAAAAAGGTGGCATTTTTGCAATACATAGTGTGGATATTTCCAGAAGAAATATTCCAGGCACTGTGTAGCTGCTTTATAAGGCTTTTAGTAGGGGCACGTTTGGAATACAGTAATATTCTGTTAAGCAATCTGTGTTTAAAACAAACTAACAAAATCCACTGAGACTGAAACAGAAGCAAAGGAGGACTCCTTGTATAACCAGAGGAAATGGAAGACTTATCTTCTATAAAGAGATTAAAGGGAATTGGTTTATTCAGGCTAGCAAAATATGAAGTTGAGAAGAGTATTATTATTTTTCATAAATACATTCAGAAAATAAATGTAAAGTCATAAATACCAAAGGATAGTACTTTCAGAAAATTAAATGAATACAAGGGTATAAATTTAAACTAAAATCAGAAATAGCTTCCTAATCAACAAAGGAAGATTTGGAAAGACTTAGCAATGGAGAAATTTAAATTACTTCCAAACTTGCTGAAGCTGATGAGTTCATGGAAGGTATTTACAAAATGATAGGAATGATTTTGATGTAAAATGCAAAGTTTTTTTTTGTTTTGCTTTTTTTCATTAGTCTTGCTTCATTGAAAATGCGTTTATTCCATGCAACATACTAGTTGTTTTAATAAAAAAGACCCTAACAAAACTTGGGTAAAATCACATGTAACCCTTTCTTGTTCCTTCTTCTAAGCTGTCTTAAAAAGTTGTTCCATCGTCATCTCTGAATAGTAGATATAAGAAAAAATACAATTCTAATTAACAATACCATTAAGATATGCTTGTGTCTGAATATCTGGATGCATTGTGTTTTTTGAGACTCAGTACAGTGTTTGCTAACAGGAATCTTGCTTTATTTTCATATATAAATGAGAGTTTTGCAAATGGTACTACAGTGACACTGAGATCTGAAGTATCAGTGACAAAAAATATATGGAAACACAAACAGGTTCACATGGGCTTCTTTGTTAGGCTTTTGTGTTTTGTTCTTCCGCCCCTCAGATATGCTTTCTTTCATCTGATAGAAACAGTATAATTTTGCCATTACTTAGAGGAAAATATGCTTCCATGTCCTTTGAAAGTGTAAAACTATTAGGAGAGAATGAATATATCTTTGAACATATGGTAAGATGGGTCTTGGAAATATGAAAGTATTAACTGTGTTTTTCATTACAGCAAACTGTATTGCCTTGAAATAATGTGAAGCTTGACAGTTTTGCTTTGCAGGGGTCCATACAAATATTTTTTTGGTTTTGATACACTTAGAATAACAGCTGCTAATTTAAATTTGAGTTTTCTGTTGTCTCAGTAAAATTCTGTCAGAACTGCTGGATTTCCCTCAGTTTTACATACTGTCCATGAAAAACAGAAAAATTGGTATGCTACAAATGCGTCACATTTTCTCAGACTCTCAGATTCATGAGCTCTGAAGAATATTTTTTAAAAAGAAGAGTTTTACACTTTGGAAATTGACTAAACGTTGAATAATAGTGTAGATTAGCTTCCGAATATTATGTAGATTTTTGTTGTGAGGAAAGGTCAAGGTTGTAGAAAACACGGACATAAATTATTTCAAGATATGATTACAGTTAGCATGGATTTTCAAGAGTCTAGGTAACGTTAGGGACAAAAAGTCTTAGAAGGATAAAGTAAATAGCCAAATATGAATCATCAGAAAATAAATTAGGCAAGACAAGTTAGTTATATGCTTTAGACACCTTTAATTAAGGAATTCTAGCTAACTTACCCAGCCTACAGCATCATTGTCCTCATTAGTATACTGTCACCATCATCATCGTCTCCATCCTACCTAACACCAAAGCCTAAGGGATTTGCCATCACACTATTGGGCATCCCATTTCTTCGATTCTTAGACTGCTTTGAGACATTGTAAATCTCAGGTGCTATTCCCCAAGGAGCCTATTTAAAAAGCAGAGCGCAGGAGGGGTACTCTGCTGTTGGCAGCTCTTGTGGTTTACACAGATGGTCTACTGCATTCAGAGCCTACTGTGTCTTTTAAAAGTTGGTTCCGTTCATACACACAGAAGATTAAAGTAAGAAATTGTCAATCACAGATGTACAGATTGTCAAGTTTGAGTGGCTTTTGAGTTCCCGGGTAGCAACCATTCAGGTACCCAAAATCAAAGAAAAACTAATTGAAAGAGAATGTATCTACACCATGACCATGCAGATCCTAAAAAAAGAATTCTGATGAGTGAGGAGCAGAGACACCCTTATGTTGAAACAGACATGTCAGCCAGCCTGGGTCCACAAGCAGTGATCCAAGCTAATAATTGTCTCAGAGGGTCTTTTTCACTGAGATGTGAGTGTGAAAACACATCTGGTCTGTGTAAACTTATTCATTCTTCTGAATACTGCCTTATGAGTTCAACACCTTGTGCATGTGCTGCATATGAAGCGTTGACCTGTTGCAAAGTTCTTTTATGCTTTCCAACCATCCAGTACTCCCAGTGTTCAGAGAGTTACCTGTGTTTACTGTTATCAATGCAGAAACACAAATGCAAATATAAAGGACAGAGCTGCTTGGTTGCATATATTAAAATTGTCAGTTCTAAGGATTATTCCCATTTTAACCTGCAAAAAGTTAAGACCATATCACAAGGTTTTGAAGTGCACCCCTTGCCCTGAATTAGTACTAGCTACACAGCTAGCAGTAATTTGTTTCCAGACAATCTGTTTTTTAACAATTTTTAGAAAGTAAGTCCTTTTCTGGAACAATTTCACAATGGGAAAAGATTCATGCATTCAATAAAATTGACATATCTACATCAATTCCACTGGTCCTTTTTCCAGAAAATAATTAAAATCTTTTGGTTTTATGTGGCTAGAGCAATCATATTGGTTTATTATGACACTTCTACTGTGAATTCTTTTCTAATGTCAGCTACAATACAACAGAAAGCGATAAGTTGAACACGAAGAGAATGTTGATGCCTTACTGAAACAGTATTTGTTTGAAGTGAACATATATTGAAATATTTATGAGGGGAGGAATTTGCCTTTTGTTTTATTTTATATTATCCCAATTTGAGGAGACAACAGGACCAAATTGTTTATAGGAAATTCTGCTTGACCTGCTGTACTACTCAAGGAGTAAACAAAAGCTCTAAGGGAATGGTGACTGTGGAGGCAGTTTTTTCCCTCCTGTCTTTGTAATTTGTATCTAGCCATGTGTAACCCTACACATTATGGGCAACGTGTGATGTCAGCAGAAGCAGCTGCCTGATTAGGTCCTACCCATTGCAGAAACTGGGCCTTGGGCTATGATTTGTTATCTTCAAAATGTTCCTAGTTTGGATATAGCTCCAAGTTCGCTCTGACTAAAGAGGGTAAAGCTATGTTTCAAACCTATAGTGTCATCAGAGAGATGTTTATCTCTCTTGGACTGATATAAAACCTTTCCAATGTCACCTGAGACAGAAAAAATGGCTGAAGTGCTGTGATTAAAGAAAACAAAAACCATAGAAACATAATTTGCCTTATGAATTGGCATTTTGGATGCTGTTGCTTTAAATACGTGATGAATTCCTGGCTTGGCTCAGTAACAATACTTATTTTCTGAGAATTAAGACACAAGATGATGACACTTAAAGTGGGAATTGAATAACTTTCTTCTTACTGTTTTAGCCTAACTTCCCAGAGCAGACAATTAGACCCACTGAGCCAAGCAGTACTGTTGCCTCTCTGCCTTCCCAGGTGTGCTTCAGTGAACCTCCTGGGACAGGAAACAGGGTTAAAACAGGCTCTGATCATTCTTTGCTCTCCTTCAATTTTCTACTTTGTAAGAGGGCAGTGAAGAAGCAATATAAGAAAGTACAGAGCCTCCTGGTAGTGTGCTGCTTTACATCAGCTCAGGGAGACTGCAGTCAGCTGGAGGTGGTTTCCAGCTACCTAGGGGGCTGTACTTTCAGGGAATGTGGTTCTGTTCCATGTAAAAAATGCTGACTGGGTCGGGGCTCAGACCCTGGTCTACAGCCACGAAAGGTGTAGACACATGACTAAGTTGCATATGTCCTGCTGAAGACTCTCTGGTGCTGTTTAAAGGGGCAAGTTAGGCAGATCAAGATGACATGGTGATGAGTTAAGGCATCAGTTTACCCTTGTAAAAGGCACGTGGAACCAGGCATCACAATTCATTGTTATGGTGTCATCAAAAAGTCCTTTACCTCAGTGACTTCAGATGGCCTACACCTTGGGTGGGTACAGTAGTGTAACAGGGTGTTAGTACTACAGGATGAAAGGAATATCAGAATCACTGCTGCCATGATGCAGCAGGACAAGTGCCTGAGTCCCGTGGTTCTGCTTGTGTTCTTGCTGAGTGCAGGTCATGCCAGCCAGAATGAGAGGGGCATCTAGAGAAAAAGTCCTGGTTATCACACACCTGAGAAGTAAATTTTATATACTTTGGGATTTTTACCAGTAATCCTTGCTCACATACAAAGCAGAGGAGACAAATGAAATAAAAACAAGACAAACATCAGAGCTTCTTGTTGCCCTCGTGAGGTCTGCAACAAAATTTTCATTGATTTCAGTGGGGAATTTTTTTGCATTTGGCTTGCACTAGCCACCAAAGAAATTATGAGTCAAAGACACTTCTCTCAGGCAGTTTGAGTAATGTCCATTATGTAAAAACTAGTCTTCAGCCTCATGCTATTTTCCCAGTAATTTTGGAGATTTTACGTTTGTTGTTTTTAGAAACACACTTTTTCAAAGAACCCTAAGAATTCATCTGCCATTTGTGTATTCATTCAGCCTTCTCTCTGTGAAAGTCTATTTACCTTGAGAAAAGATGTGTAATGGTTTTATATGGGACATAAAATTTCTCTCATAAATGTGATATGACTTAATAATTAATGAATGTCAAAAGACAAGCTGGAAAGCCTAAAGTGTAACTTCTATCTTACTTTCCATCATCTCAGACTTTCAAATAGGTCAGGGTTTATAACTAGGTAGATATTAAAAGTCCAATTCTTTTTATATTGAAACCCTGTTTCTCCCTTTATGTGCCTCTGCCCGTATAACGTAGCATCAAAATTAGGTAAATATAATGAAATTTATTTCCAATTTAATGTTCCTTAAAAATGTAAGAATGTCATACAGTATTACATATATTACTCCACCATCTTGTATATATAAATTAAAGTTAGCCTAATAAT
Source organism: Lepidothrix coronata (assembly GCF_001604755.1). NCBI lineage: Eukaryota > Metazoa > Chordata > Aves > Passeriformes > Pipridae > Lepidothrix > Lepidothrix coronata. Next base: position 4,717,637 of record NW_016690242.1, read on the forward strand.
AATAGTAATATTTATAGACTAATTTAAATATGCCTTTTTTTTTGCTAGCATGTCTGGAGAAAGTGAATTGTAGGTATTATTAGAAATACAACAATTTTTCTGGACAATTAAATGTAAAGGGAAATTCTAAGTTTCTAAGTTTTGTTTGACAGAAACAGGATGCTTTCTTTTGATTAAGTGATTTTAGTGTATATTTTTAGTTAGGTTGACAAAATTATTTACATAAATGTGTTAAAATCCAGATGAAAAATATACTAATTGGATGGAAAGCAATCAATAGAATTTTATAGAATATAGGGCTGACATATGGTCTGAATAATTTTGCAATTTTCTGTGACTTCTTGAATATAAAAATTTCAAAATTATATTAAGACATTAGACAGCACTTTCGAAGTGTTTACTTTCATAAAAGGGAGTCAGATGCCTGACAAGATTTTAAAGCACATAATAGGGCTACTATACCTACTAGCAACTGCATTGAGAGTTGTGAAAACTGGCATAACAGGGTATTTTTTGTGCCTATATACATGACAGATACATATCTTTTTCCATTTTCCTAGAATTAAGCTTTGCGCTTCACGTATATCAGCTTCTGCTCTGCTCCTACATATTTTACTTCTGTTCTATTTCTTGGAACACTTCTTTGTTTGTTTTCCCTTTTCCTTCCCAGCTCTTTTTTATCTCCTTTTTTCTATGTGGAAAGAGAATATTTGTTGAGGAGACAGCATACAATAAATGCTTCACTTAGACAGAGGTCAGCAAAATTGCCAGTAATATCCCTGGTCAAAAAAATAAGCTGACACAATTCAGGCAGATTTGCAATTGACTCCATAACTTTGTCTTATCAAGATACTATATAATGCAGCACTGAATTGCTAACTCATTTCTTGCAGAAGAACAAGGCAGTGGAAGATACAAAGTCATTGGAAGAGTACATAAAGAGCTTGAAGAATTAACTTCTGAATCCAGCAAACCAATAGAGAAAAAATATGACACCAATCTTCTAGCCTGATTTCAGTAAGGTGGTGCTATTAATACAATTCTGTTTACTAAGTTTAATTATTTTTCTTCTGAAGTTGGACTACTTCCAAATGCATACTTTAATTGTTATTCTCCTTGGAAAATGCAGTCCAAATCTTCCCTTTCGTTTAAATTCAAAGCCAAATAAATGTTTTTATATCCTTTTAAGACAGAATATTCATTGCAATTTTTAAAATAAAGATAACTAAATACATAGTTGTTATAAGCTTAGTAACAGTAGATTATCAAATATATTTACATACTTAGCAAGTCACTGGTTTAACAGACAGATTTCTTTCTTGGTGTTCTTTCAGGAGTCAAGGAGAAACAAACATTTGGGACCTATTTTGTTGTCCTCCTTTTGAATTATAAATCAGCACTGGAAGTGGAAAGAATGCTGTAGTTCTTGCAGTGAAAGTCACTATTCAGATAAATTGAGAATAATTTGGTTTATTTTTAAAATACTGTCTAAAGTTTGGCATGGATATATTTATTCCAAATAAAGTGAAAATAAACCCAAGATCAAAAAATGTAAAATGATGCATGCAAACTATATTTAGAATAGTCCTAATGTAATTCTCAGTTGCTGGATTGATTTGATCTTCTTATTGTGGGGAGAAATTGGACTCTGAGATATTATCAACAGCTTCTAACTCCAATTTGATTATTGCTATAATCCTGACAGTGATTGATTCTGAGTAATTATTTCAGAAGCAGAATTAGATTAAAAAACAATATTCCAGATTATTGAAGACTCCAGCCCATCCTTGTAATTAGTTCCGTCTTAGGATGTATGATGCTATCATATTTGAATAATTCAGTGTGAGTTATTCACAAGCAGCCTATGCGACTACACTTTTAAAGGAAAAACAGATAAACAAGAAAACATAATATTTCAAGAAACATTACATTGTAAATTAGCAGCCTCATTGCAGTAAAGTTTACTTTGCCAATGTTTTCAGTTTACCACGTAGCTCCTAAAATATTACTGAGTACTAAGTGAAAGCCTGGTGCTACAATAATCAGTGATCATGCAGTCATAATGGTGATTTATGATTACTCATGGTGTCATTATCATCATAATTATAGGCTATGAATTAATTTTTCACAATTGGCATCTGAATAATTTTCAACTGTAGGCCTTTCCTTTGTGAGAAGAATTACTTGCAGATAACGGCCATAAAGAATGGAGTCATGAGAATGAGCCCAACCAAAAAAAACACGTTTAAAGTTCTTGAGCAATATTCACTTACTGTTTTCATTAATTTTGTTTACAGTAATGATGGTTTGGACTAAATGAAGCTTCATTGTGCTAAATACTTTAACGAATATGTAGAATGAATGGTAGCTGTCCAAAACACAAGAGTAACAGGATCTTATCAGAAAATAAATAAAGAAATATGTCTTACATATTGTAATTAGTGGAAACTAATGTCCGCATTTTTTTTTCTCCCTTCTTTTTTGCCTTTCTCTCACCTGATTAATTGAAGGAGTGGACTCAAAATATTCCATAATCCAGAATCATTTTGAAGATCATGATTCCTGTGACTTCCTTGGAGCCCAAGGTGGAGCGATCCACCCTGGAGAAACCTCTTTTCATCAGGTACACTGGGATTTGAGAATAAGCAGTTTTTCTCCAGACACATTCTGTTGGGCTGATGTGTCAGGGTTTTGACTAAGACACAAGAAGAAAAGTTATTTCAGGGCTGTTCCAGCTAGATCCAGAGAGGTATTGAGTCAGAAGGAAAGGAAGGTATTTAATTCTATGGTGAAAGAAGCAGAGTCAATAAGTCACTGCATCATATATGGAAAACTCTTATGATTCCAAATATCCCAGGCTTTGATCCTGGGAAGATTTCAATCTTTCATCTTTTTGTCCTCATCTAAAGCTCAAGTCATGTTCTAAAGGAGAGTGATGTAGCGGAGGGTGGAATAGTTGAGAAAAGTGTTGATCAATTTTGAGAAGTTGAACAAGGATAAATGAAATGAGAAAAAGGACATAGAACTAAAAAATTGATGGGAAACTGACTAAAACTTTTGACTTTTTAATTTCTTTTTGCAGCTGTTTTCATCTCTTAAAGTGCCAAAACCTTATAATACATGTTATTTTAAACTATTAAGTGTACATGCAGTAAATTAATCTTGAATATGGGATGGCATCAGAAATTAATTCTATTAATCTAATTCTACTAATTCTATTAATCAGAAATTAATACAGTGGCCTTGGTGGTAACAGAAATTAATATGATTAAGAACAATTGTGAATTTTAGTCTGTTAGTCTGTTACAAATCAACATAGCTCTGATGCCTAAGCATGGCACAAAATTTAAAAGTACAAAAAGATATGTCCTGTTTGAGCAGTATAAGATTAATGAGCATTCCATGTGAATAGACACAGTCTAACAACAGTTCCTTATTTTGCACCATGTTCACAGTTCTTTCTATCACTGGGAAATAAACAACATAATGCCAACACACAACAGATGATGAAAACCTCAATCTCTTACAAAGCATGTATGGAAATTAGCACTTCTCTTGTATCTCTGACTTTCCCAAAGGGATTATATGTACTTTAGCCTTTAGTAAAGACGATGATCTATTCCTGTTTCTTGAAAATTCTTTGGAATAAAAATGCACTAATGTATTTAGGACAGGCTCATGGAAGCAGTAGATAAGGTTACTGGAAGAACTTTTTCATGAAACTCCAGATTAAAGTCTTCAGAACATGAGTAGATGTTCATTTGAACCTCCTCTTTTATTTTTTTTTTTTGCATGAAAATCCTCCTTTTTTTTTCTTCTAAATATAGTAACATATTTTGGTTTTTTACAGTACTTCAAAACAGGTAGAGTTCTTGATAATAAATGCACTGAATAGTATTCTAATGAAAAAAAGATTTCTGTAGGTTGTAGATTGAACAACTATAACTTCTCTTAGCTTCTCTGACAATGTTGAAGGACAAAATCCAGTGGTCAGGTAGTATTTTTTTAATCAGCACTAAACTGATGACCCCTGAGGTTTATGAAGTTGTATTACTCCCTTCACCACCACATTACTTTTTTCTTTTTAATCAACAGTATTAACCATATTGGTAATTTTGATTAAGACTATATCAAGAACAATTTTTATATAAATAATGTTGTTTAGACATTAGACACAGAGTAAAAGGGAGCAGTTTGGCTGCATATTTTCAGTAGAGAAATACTTTCCACATTCTAGGCTGCGTAAAATAATCTTATTCTTCTAGTGTATCACACTCTATATAGCTCTTACTTCTTGTTATTTAAGAGTATAGCAATTTAAACAACTCTTATTTCCTATATTTACTCTTTTCTTGTATTATTTCTAACAAAAAGGGGAAGCCTTATGAGAAGCTGCTGAGATCTCTTGGTTTTTTCATCCTGAAGAAGAGGTGACTGAGGGGAGACCTCATTGCAGTCTTCAACATTCTCACGAGGGAAAGTGAAGGGGCAAGTACTGATCCCTTCACTCTTGAGACCAGTGACAGGACTCAAGAAAACAGCATGAAGCTGAGTTGAGGGAGATTTAGGCTAGACATTAGGAAAAGTTTTTTCACCTAGAGCATGTTTGGGCACTGGAACAGGCTCTCCAAGGAAGTGTTCACAGCACCGAGTCTGTCTGAGTTCAAGAAGCATTTGGACAATGCTCTCAGGTACACGGTGTGATTCTTGGGATGTCCTATGCAGGGCTAAGCGTTGGACTCAATGATCCTTGTGGGTCCTTACCAAGTCAGGATATTCTATGCTTTAAGATAAGAAGGTTTCTTTACATCATTAAGACAGAAAAAACAAATCCTCTGATAACAACCCTTCTACTGTCCTGAAACACTTTAGACTGCTTAACCTCCCACTCCTTTTCAAGTTTGCTGTTCCCAGATAAAAATGCTAGCCTGTTCAAAATGTTTATTTTTTTAGTGAACATCAAACTAAACACCTGTAACTAGTGACAAATTCTCTATTCTTTTATGTTGTTGAGTGTATAGAAACAAGAGAAAATTCTTTCAATATTAAACCAGTATATCTTGATTTCTCCAAAGGAAAAAACACATGATTTTCTTATATATATTACTTTTCCTCATCTCTTACTTATAACAACACACACACTTTGACTAGCAGTGTGACTAATAATATTGCCTACATAGTAAGTGAATCTCTGTCACTCTATAAAAGTTTTCTTATCTTTCTTAGCTTGTCTTCATTATAACTAACCAAATTCACTCTCTTCCAAATGATTTCTTTTCTGCCAGTATTAAGGGAGTGCCATTCAAATAAAAAGAAACAAAAAAAAGAAAAACAAAGAAGCTATAAAATATAAGTATTTAAATATGATTAACATTTTTTTTCCGTAATGTCATTTCAACAAATGTAGAGGAAATTTTCTCTGTTTTCAAAGCCAATCATATAAGAGGGACCTGAAGAAAAAAGAACCCTCCACATGCATCACAATTCTCTTCTTGCTGCAGCCATTTCTTACATGCTTAGGTGATACATCCATCCTCATTAGATATTGTTCTTTTTTACGGGCAGACTATCTTGAACAATCAACTACACTAGACCTTACACAGAATAAAAAATAACCTACCTTTGTTCCTTTAGACCCTTTTACACAGTCTCCTGTCCCTTCTTTCAATTAATATTGTCTTTTCTAAAATCACTAGACACTTTATATTTAATTTCCTGTGTGTTCATATACGCCAGAATACGTTAAATTACTTTCTTTTGGCATAAAATAGTTCAGTTACAATACATATACAGAGAGTAAGATATGTTCTTGTCTCCTTAATCTACTTCAATCAAACATTTTTCACACGAGTACCCTAAAATGTAAATATTCTATACAAAAAATTAGTATAATATTAATATTGTAACATCACTGTGAGAAAGTAGACATCTTTCTAGAACAGATATTAACTATTTGTAAATAAAAGTTTCTAAAATTATTTTCTGTATTAATACATATATGTGAAATTTAGCAGCCAAGTTCAGGAACAAAGGTCAAGAAGCTGAAAACTTCAATGAACAACTGATAATCACTTATGATGAATCACAAAGGTGAAACTGAACTATAACACCTACATCTACTGAAAAAAAAAAACAATTGTCAGGAAATCACTCAAGTACATGTGTAGATATTAACCCCTTAGCATTACATATGCTTAGGTATTTAGCTTTAATTAAGGATTCATTTTAATGTATTTAAGGTAATTTATTTGCAGTCTCATCACCATTATTATAATTCATCATACTTTCATGCCTGGATATTTGACACGGCTAAACAGAACAACCAGTAAACAAGTGAACAAATCAACATCTGAATAAGATGAATTTCAAGAAAATATGTACAACTTTTTGTCGTGTACATTTGGAATTACTTTTTATTTCCAAACCCAGAGCTGCTTGAAATGTCTTTCATTTATTTTTCTGCCAACTATAATTTTTCTAAAACTTAGCCTAATTCTTCTACACCTGTTTTCTTCTTTGTATGAGAGCTCTTATTACGGATGATATTTTGTGGAAGTGTCTTTCTTCTGCTTTTTGTATTTTGGGCATTGGAGTAGAAAATGGCTTTCGGTTTTGATCTCTACTCTGTCTCATCAGTTGTAGACCCAGTCTTCCATAGATTTCTAGTACATTTTCTGTCATTCCTGGTTTCAAATTCTAATCTGTGGTAACAGAGTCTGTATTTTGCTAGAGCAAATAATCTGCATATAAAGCTAAGATTGCAATAGAAAATTTGTCTGAAGTTTCTCTTCACTCTCACAATCCAGACTTTTATTGAAGGAAAAAATGTATAGGAAAAAGATTGTGTTTCTGTCTACATATAGTTACATATCTTAAATTAATCTTTTGGCATACACACAAATTTTAAATATGGCAAGGTTCCATCTAGAGTCTTTCCTTCAACCTGCTTTAATGTCTAATTAGAATTCACGTCAGGAAAGATGTATGATTTGTCCTTTTTGAGGATGCTTGTTTAGCATAAGTACAAGACTATCTCAAGTCACTGTATATATCCATTTTTATTCAAAAGTGTTTTTTGCATATTGCTACTAGTATACTGCTCCTGAAGAATACAGTGCAGAGATACCTCTAGTGAGCCATTTTTAAGTTAATTAGCATGGCACTGGGAGCTGTCTGGGCATGGTAGCAGGGAACACCACAGAGGCTAAATTATCCTTCTTCTAAAGCAGTTTTTCAGTAGATTAGATTTCACTTCAACTGAACTTCATGCTATTGTAATTACTTTGCTCCTGGATGTCTGAGTAAACCTGTGAAAATCTAGTTCGGATTTCTGTAGTTTTTAATGTAGAGATGCTGAAAATGCCACTGACTAGCCCTTATTGATAGGACAAAATTTTTGTAGTCTCACACAAGTTTTATTCTGAAAATTTGAATAAAAAAATTAAACAAAAGGAAATGCCAGCACCAAGTTAGTATTAAACATCCTATAATTTGCATCTTTCCTGGTGAAAACTCTGATGTTGTTTCACCTCAAACTTCTGTGGACTAAATGATATCTGATAATTTGAAAGAAACAGATTCTACTAGTAAATGAGAAATTAAGAACTGCCCCTGTACAGGTAAATTCTCTTTTGACCTAAAGCTCCCACAAGACAGTGTTCTGCTCTACTTTGTCTTCATCCCAACCATGCCACAGATGTGAAGAAGGAAAGAAGTGTGGAAAGAAAACATAAGGCAATGAATTTGTGCCTTTCTGTGTTTCTTATTCTGCTAACACAGTGGAATCTAATTCTTTGGTTACTTGATCACTAGTTTGTAGTAATATAAGTCATGTTAACTCAACTCATCATGGCTGGGCTTCGTGAATGAAGATTTGGGAAAGACTCTATCCACATTTATTACAAACACGCTGATGACTAATAAGGCCAATATGAGATAGATACGTCCGATTGCAAAAGGTGCAGCAGAAAGACTCCTTAGGAGGTATATTCTGCAAGGCACAATTCTTTCTGCATTGTCTTTTCTCCTCAAGAGTGATTCTGCGTGCTTTCTCAAAGGAAGCAGCAGCGTTATAGATGACGCGTCTCCAGGCCTCCCGATTGGAGGCCAGAGTAGACCAGTTATGGTGGTCAATATGGACAAGGCTGAGATGTTGCTTCAGGGAGTTCTTGTATCTTTTCTTCGGGGCTCCTCTCTTGCGGCAGCCAGTGGGAAGTTCACCATAGAGTAAGATCTTCGGGAGGCGGTGGTCCTTCATCCTTGAGACGTGTCCTGCCCAACGCAGTTGTGTTCTCAGTAACATGGCCTCAATACTTGTGACTGCTGCTTGCTCTAGAACAGATGTATTGGTTACATAATCTGACCAGTGGATGTTTAGGATTGTACGGAGACAGCGTTGATGGAAACGTTCTAAGAGTCACAGGTGGTGGCGGTAGATGACCCATGATTCAGATCCCTATGAGAGAGTAGACAGCACTATGGCTCTGTAAACACTGATCTTGGTACTTTTCTTCAAGTGTTTATTACGCCATACTCTTTTATGGAGTTTTCCAAAAGCACTATATGCCTTTGCTAACCTGTTGTCTATCTCTCCGTCAATCTTACCATCCGAGGAGATGAGGCTACCTACATAATTAAACTGCTGAACTGATTTGAGCTCTGGTGATATGGGGATGATGGAAGACTTCCTGAGGTGCGGGTTGATAGAGAACTTCTGTCTTCTTTAAGCTGACTTCCAGCCCAAAGAGCTCAGCAGCATCTGCAAAGAAGGATGTTAAACACTGCAGAGCTGCTTCTGTGTGGGCAACAAGGGGGGCATCATCAGCATAAAAGTCTTAGTGTGGGCCTTCAGTCGCCTTAGGTTGAATAGGCTTCCATCAGTACGATATCGAATGTAGATACCGTCCTGATCATTGAGGTCTGCCATGGCCCTTTGGAGCATCACGCTGAAAAAGATTGTGAATAGAGTTGGTGCAAGAATGTTAACTCAACTACTCAACTACTAAAACCAGAACCAGTTTTACCCCAGCAGAAGTCAGCAGCTCTCCTTTTCTCCCAAGCCTTTACTTGAAGAATGCATGGAAGCCAGTGAAAAGCTGAGTCTGGTTTACCAGTAATAAGAATGATTTGTTGCATATCAACAAGGACTTCTATCCTGAGGAAAGTGTGGTCTCCTGTTCCTAGTCATACTGAATACTTAGGTTTTCATATGAAATTAAATAACATAAATTAAATCTATTTTATGTGATCTGTTACAACAAATGTGGGTAGGGCTAAGGAATGTGAAAATTCCTAATGTATTGCTGCTCTTCTGTAAGTAATGATGCTGGACATGTTTCAAACTTTAATGTTTTCTCTTGGGCTTAATAAACTCATAAAAATATCCACTAAATTAATTTGTTTTCTAACTTCTTTTAATGATCTTGGACTTGAATGTATACACTCTGATCTTAGAGGGCTAGCATTGTGCAAGTTTCAAACCTTTCAATAATCATTAACTCTGTTATCAAGATACTTTCTAATTTCTTCTCTTTTGTCCTGGTAAATCTAATTTCTGAGGTAGGTAAACGTTCATTGATTTCATTTGTACAGGCTGTGCTTAAGTAATTGGTTAACATCCTTTCTATTTTCTTATCCCGTGTCTGTCTAATTCCATGCTAAGCACTCCTCTGAAGGTGACTTTTTCGCCGTTACCAATTCACAAAATGGACTGGATATTCTTAGTCATTTATGTGAGAAAGCCTTCACAGAATCATCATTTGTTATATGTCTTTTGTGGGAGATCTCTTAATTCTTATAGATAACTTTCTGTTCCTATGCAATTGCCTGAAATTGCCCCACTGAAAAACTCAGGTATAACAATGTGTTTTTCAAGTCAAGAAAAGTTTTAATTCAAATTATGGTCAGAAATATTTCAGAAACTATCCTGGGAACAGATTATGAAGAAAACCTTATGGCCTCCTACATGACTCCTGGATTTTGTGTTAAAATTGTCCAGCACCTTACATTTGTTTATAACTTCTTTATTTGATTGCGCTGCAGAAATAAATATGAAAATATATAATAGAATAACCCTGCTGCATTTATTTTATAGCAACAAATCAACTTTACTCTGTGATTACATTCTCAATTTTTCACATTTCAGAGATAATCTTAGCCTCAACATTGTGAAGGCCAGAGCTGACTCCAGGTTCTAACAGACAGTTCCTGTTATGCAAAAACTAGGGTATTTGAGAACAAAGAGAAGTGGCAGAGAATCTATCTTTATGATATAATAACATTACCAGTGAGATTAGTGTGAAACAATGCAGTTAAAATGGAACAATTGATATCATTGGTATTTATATCATCACTTCCAGGTTACAGTGTTAACTCCTTATGGAAGTTAATGGGACATTTCATATATTCTCAGTCTGGTTTTGCTATTCTACTTGGTAAGTTTTTACACTCTATTCTTGTTTAAAGAGACACCTTTCCTTCCTAAAGAATTAAAAAAATTTTAAACAGAAATAAACCCAAAGAAGATGATCCAGAGTTAGTTTTGGTTTATGATGTCATAATTCTGGATTAGCTTTGTTATGAACTTTTTGGTGCTCACAAGATGAAAAGTCTACTTTTCCTTTACAATTTCTGTTTATTTTTTACCATATAACAGAAGATATTTTGATATTTCCTTTATAAGTATTTTTGACCGGTTTTATTAGTGGATGTTTGCTTTTATCACAGAAATTGCCATTGTAATGAACTCTAACATGTCTTTGCTACATTCTCACTAGAAACTCTAATAAATCACTGAGGTTTTTGATAGACATGTCTTGTGAAATGAGATGAAACAGTAGGGAGCAGAGTTTGTGTTGTCCTTCCATGGATTTCTGTGTTTTACATATCAGTAAACTCAGTATCCAGAAAACCACTTTCAGAAATATCAGTTTTCCATTCTGTCTTATTACATACGTCTGCCTGAAAAAATTACTCACATATTTCTTAAGGATTCTTTTAATTTGTGTGGTTTTTAGTAGGTGACAAGATTTCACATCATAATGTGCAAAGAGAAGTAGGATCACAGGCTGAGATTGATGTGAGGCAGATGAAAAGCACAGCACTGAAGAAAGACAGCTGCCATTGGTGTCTGAGTGCCTACAGAATGAGAACGTGAAACCTGATAAAGGAAGGATTGAGAAGTCTGGGCAGTTTGAAGTAGAGATGGTTTGGGCTTCTAGGCAACCTGCCTTCTGATTTGTAGTCACTGAGTGACAGAAAGCTATGGTTCGAATTGCTACCCAGATCCTTGTCCTGATATTGAGGTCTTTACAGGTCTTTCTGAGCGCATACTGTGAGTACAGTGGAAAATCTGTACAACACTGGGAGATTATTTTAACTCTGGGGGAGCCAGAGACCATAGGCCATTCAGTGGCCCAGGCTTTTAGTTTTGAAGACAATAAAGCAGAATCAGTTCCTCTGATTCTGTATTGTTGCAAGTCATTCTGGTACTGTCGCAAGCACAGTACTGAAGCAATTATCTGTCTTTGGTGAAGTCATTCATCCTGGGAATAACCCTATAAAGCACTATAGTATATATTTATGTGAACTACAGTATCACAGAATCACAGAACATGTTGAGTGAGAAGAGACCCACAAAGACCATCAAGCCCTGCACAGGATCATCTCCAAGAGTCACGCCATGTGCCTTAGAGTGTTGTCCAAACGCTCCTTAACTCTGGCAGGCTTGGTGCTGTGACCACTTCCTTGGGGAGCCTGTTCCAGTGCCCAAATACCCTAAGGGGGAAGAAACTTTTTCTAATACCCAATGTAAACCTCCCCTGACACAACTTCAGGTCTTTCCCTTGTGTTCTGTTTCTGGTCCACAATCCTAGACATCCACTGGTCAGATTATGTGACCAATACATCTGTTCTTGAACAAGCAGCAGTCACAAGTATTGAGGCCATTTTACTAAGAACACAGCTGCGTTGGGCAGGGCACGTCTCAAGGATGAAGGACCACCGCCTCCCGAAGATCCTGCTCTATGGTGAACTTGCCACTGGCTGCCGCATGAGAGGAGCCCTGAAGAAGAGATACAAGGACTCCCTAAAACAACATCTCAGCCTTGTCCATATTGATCACCATAACTGGTCTACTCTGGCCTCCAATCGGGAGGCCTGGAGACACACCATCTATAACACTGCTGATGCTTTTGAGAAAGCACGCAGAATCACCCTTGAGGAGAAAAGGCAACGCAGAAAGAATCGTGCCTTGCAGAATATACCTCCTAAGGAGTTTTTCAGCTGTGCCTTCTGCAACCGGACATAACTGTCTCGTATTGGCCTTTTCAGCCACCAACGTGCTTGCAACAAGCGAGGGTAGAGCCCTTCCCAAATCTTCGCTCGCGAAATCCAGCCATGATGATGATGTTTCTGCTCCCCACAGAAATCAGTGCCTGCCCCTCCTCTTTCCCTCACGAGGAAGTTGTAACTGCAATGAGGTCTCCCCTCGGTCTCCTCTCCTCCAGGCTGAACAGACCAAGTGACCTAAGCTGCTCCTCATAACAGCTTCTTCTCAAGGTCCTTCACTATCTTCATCGCCCTTCTTTGGACACTCTCTAACAGTTTAATGTCTTTGTGGTGCCCAAAACTGCACACAATATTCAAGGTGAAGCTACCCCAGTGTAGAGCAGAGCAGGACAATCCCCTCCCTTGATCAGCTCGTGATGCTTTGTCTGATGCCCCCCAGGACATGGTTGGCTCTCCTGGCTGCCAGGGCACTGCTGACTCATATTCAACTTGCCATTGACCAGGACCCCCAGGTACCTTTCCCCCAGGCACTGCTTTCCAGCATCTCATTTCCCAGTCTGTCTGTACAGCTGGGGTTGCCCCATCCCAGGTGCAGAATCTGGCACTTTGCCTTGTTGAATTTCATATGTTTGATGATTGCTCAATCCTCTAATTTGTCAAGGTCTCTCTACAGGGCCTCCTGGCCTTTGAGGAAATCAACAGCTCTTCCCAGTTTCATGTCATCTTCAAACTTGCTTAGTATCTCCTCCAGTCCTGCATCCAAGTCATTTATGAAGATGTTGAAGAGCACAGGGCCCAAGATGGAGCCCTGTGAAACCCCACTAGTGACAGGTCACCGGTCTAACGTTACCCCATTCACTATTACCCTCTGTGCTTGACCTGTGAGCCAATTGCTCACCCACCACATGATGTGTTTTTCCATCTATGTGTTGGACATTTTCTCCAGAAGGATCCTGTGAGAGACAGTATCGAAAGCTTTACTTTCGATATTTCGATTATTGAAATCCAAAGAGTTACATCAACTGGCTTCCCTTGATCAAGTATTTGATCAATTTTTACAGGACATCAGGTTTCATAAACAGAACTTCCTCTTATGAAGCTGTGCTGGCTGTGACCAACAACTGCATTGTCTTTCAGGCGTTTTTCAATACCTTCCAGAATAATCGTCTCCATAACTTTACCAGGCACTGAAGTGACACTAACAGGCTTGCAGTTTCCAGGGTCCTCCTTCTTCCCCTTTTGAAAACTGGGACAACGTTTGCCAGCTTCCAGTCAGCTGGGACTCTCCGGATTCCCAAGACCACTCAAAAATCATCAAGAGAGATTCTGTGATGACATCAGCTAGATCTTTGAGGATTCTGGGATGAATCCCATCAGGTCTCATAGGATCCAGCTTGAGCAGCATATCCCCCACAATTTCAGGGTCAACTTGGAGTTGATCATTCTGGTAATCATGGGCCTCCAGCTCAGGGCACCGAGACCCCCTTAGTCTATAATCAGTGTTGGAGAGAGAGGCAAAGAAAGTGTTAAACACCTCTGTCTTGTCTGTCCTTGATTGTGAGGTGACCATCCTCATCCTCTAATGGCCCAATGATATTTCTATACTACCTATTGCCATTAATATATTTGAAAAACTCTTTTTATTGTCCCCCGTGTTTCTGGCCAGTTTCCACTCGAGCTTTGGTCACACAAATTTTCTGCCTACAGTGTCAAGCAACATCTCTATTCACCCCATGTCACTTGACTGCTTCCACTGGGCCTACACTTCCTTTTTTGCCTTATTTCCACAAGAAGATTCCTGTTCATCCAAGCCAACCTTCTGCCTCTCCTGCTCGACTTCCAGCATTTGGGAACTATTGCTCCTGTGCCCTTAGGAGGTATGTTTAAAACGTACCGGCACTGATGGACCCCAGGACCTGTTAAACAATTTTAACATTTTTGTTAAAAAACTGTTTTTGCAGGTGCTGAAGTCCATCAGTGATGATACTTCCTCTTGTAGGTGCCCTGAGATTTTTTTTGGGTCAATGTAGGGGAAAAGGTCTAAGTAGTTATTACAGGTGCACTGCTAGCAGCACTTTACTGTTAGTTAGAATTACATGAGCTAAGCCTGCTATGAATTCTTGATGTTTTGGGGAATTATTGTAGATTTTCATCTCTCCTGCCATGAGGGCCAGTGATAAAAGCCAAATAAGAGATGGCATAAAAGCTGTCCATGGAACAGTTAAAAACATAAAGCAAGAACGTTTTAGAAGCTGTTAGGTACTACAGTTTTACCTTCAGGATACTCATAAGAAATGAAAAATGTTCTGTTTTGCTTTGTTCTCTGGTAGTGAAATGTTTGATGTGTGCTATTGTGTTTTGGGTGGATAGTGAAGCCATTTCTTGAGCAGGAATTACCTCCAGTTTGTTGTTGGCATTGCAGTTAAGCCCAAGTTGAATTGAATTTTCAGTAAAATTGGCTGGTTTTTTGTGGGTTTTTTTTGGTTGTGGTTTTTTTTGTTGTTGTTGTTGTTTGTTTAGTTTTTTTGTGGGGTTTTGTGATTTTTCTGGACTGTTAAAAGTTTTTGCTTCAAACAATATGCTCTGGCTGCTGTTGGGTACTTATAGCTAAAATATGTAAACAGAATGGACCAAGGTCATCCCTGGCGTAATTTACTGGAATTCAGCACTGTCACACCGGGAGTGAATTTGGCTCAATGTTTTGGCATTAGCAGTAAAGGTCATTCCTGCAGTTTGCCCTCGCTATAGAAAGTGTGATCAAAAAGTTTTCCGTTTTATTTCCCTTTTGATGGTCACATTAAATCTTATTACACTATTGGTGCTTACCTCACTGAGTGTCTGTGGGTTTTCTTTATAGGCAAAGCTTTCATCCCTGGACATCCATAAATAACTCTATTCACCACACTTTTTCCCACAGCATTTGAGTTATGCTTCCTAGCCGAGCCAAGTGTTAGCTTGCATGTTCTGCAGATGGATTTCTGAATCATTTTTGTCCATTTCAGAGAGGTGTTCTACCCCTGGATCTTCCATTCCAATCATATCCACCTGCATGTTCTCTCCAGCACCATGCCTTTGAGAGGGCACTTGTCCAACTTTTCTGATTAAAGTGGGTGCACTACTGTAGATACAGAGCCCTTGAAAGCAGAGGCTGCTGCTGCAAATTCACTTTTTAAATTTGTTTCTGAAAAAGATGCCACAATAAAAAGAGAAAAAGTGCTAACTGCATATTTTTTCAATAAAAGGGTTAGTATTTATGTACTTGGGGAAGTTATGACTCAGTTTTATATTATTCAGGATTTCATTTGTGTAAGTTACTTTCTGATTAGTTATTGATTATAATCAGAACCCTTAGAGCTAAATGCGCAATATAGCTAATAACCAGGTCTTCTGCAGATGAAGAGGATTCTTAAATATAATTTTGATGCACTTTACAATTTCTATTTATTGAACGTTGTCACAAATGGCAAATTGCAGCAAGCCATTGAAACTATGGCAGCAGCAGAAGGTTTGCAGTATTTCTGTAAGCAGGGGAATGACAGAATCTTAAAAAAGGTCTTTTTTCTCAGTCTCTAAAGTTAAAACAATAAAAAGCATTTTAAAATATCCCCTTCTATCTAATTTGTTTGGATGCAGGCTGGTTAAATCTCATGCATTGACTCTAAGACTCTTATAATAGGTAAGTGCTTCATCAGTTCCCACTGACTGGCAGGGGTTATAGGATCAGACAAGGGAAGAAAGTTCCTGAGGCTGCACCAACTGCTGTGTCACCTAGGAGGGTCCCTGGTCAAGGCATATTTCCCAGCTCCATGATCATGTTATTCCTACCCTATCAGGCCTCCTGGGCTTCAGATAACAGCCTATCAGAAGACTAAAAGCACCAGGTATTTATCCAGTATGTGTGCTGCTTTCAGTCCTGGGAGGTGACTTCAGAAATCTGCTCTGGACACAATAAAAAGCTTCTACTCAATAGGCAAAGGCACAAAAGAGGAATGATTAGTACAAGGCACAAAGAATTGATACCAAGCCCAGCAGCCCGTGGGAAAACAGAAGGGTGCTGTGGAACTAGCTGCAGAGTGAAACATGCTCCTTTGATCCAGGCAGTATATCTGGCTGCTTTTTAGATGTCTTTTTCATGCTTAGTGCATATTTGCTGGCAGCAGACATGGAGGTAAAAAATATGCACTGAATCTGTTAAAGGGCTCCCCTGAAGTTAATGGGAGCCTTTCAATGGGTTTTGGCTTAACATATTCTGTATCAGTGAGCTAGAGAACTGTGTTCTTCCATGAGTTTTGGTCAGTAAATTATAGTAGGCTATAAAAAAATATATAAATATTTATAACATAATCTCTGTCATGAGATAACATTGCATTAATATTCACTATAAATAGGAATCCTGCTGACAAGATTAGATAAAACTTTGAAAAAGCAAATTTATTGTCTAAAAAAGGCAATGCAAATCAAAATCAAGGTAAAAATTTTTCAGAATGTTTCGGAATTTTTCAGTTCAACCAAAAGTTATTAAAGTTGTGGGGGATTTTTTGCAAGTATATAATCTTTTTGCTGCTTTTAATTTGCATTTTGAATCAATCAAATCATGGAAAGTGAAACAGTAAAAATTGCAGCATAATACATAACACAGATAGTGAGTCTGTAAATGAATAAGAATTTATTTCAGGGAGAAACTAAGTCTCTTTGAAAATGACATATTTTTTTATGAACTTTGTCCAAACTTTTTAGCTTCTAATGAAAAAAAAGCCAACAAACAGTGGTTAAATAAAGCTTAGATTTTGAAATAAAATGTATTATTCGCCTTGTTAATAAAAAAGTTCTAATATCATTAAAAAAGCATATGAAACTCTAGTACAAACTCCATCAAGACTCTCATGTTAAAGATTTTCAGCTGAAGTTTTTTACCTCTTGTTGCATCTCTGTTACTTGATTCAAAACTCATGGCATGTATTCCGCATCTTAGTTATGAAATTGTTTGATGATAATCATAAACCCCTGACTACTAGATACAGAACCTGCAAAAGCTTTTGAAATTACGTCTTGAACACACAAAAAGAAATTTAAAAACCAGATGGAAAAATTATTTACCAAAATCCCATCAGAAATATATAGGCTTCGGCTATCCAGGTCAACAGAAAGGAAGTCATGGTGTAAACAGGGTAAAACAATGTAAAAAATATCTGATAAATTAGATTCATATGTCATAGTGACAAACTATGGAAGAATTGGAGTCTCTCTAGACTGTGGATCTGTCTTTGTATTCACCCTCCTCTGCAGAAGTCATAAGACACTAAAGAGTAATCCCAGATGACAAGTCCCAGACTAAATGATCATTCCATATTTTCATTCTGGAAATTCAGACTGCCCAAGCAATTAAAATAAAGGAGAGTCTTGGGATTTTAAGTGTTATTACACTAAATGGTATCTTCTATTTTGTATGAGGAGGAGAAATCATGAATGCAAAGAAAAAATTTCTAAATGCTTCAATTTATTTTCAAACTGTACTTTAAATGAGCCCATTTATATATCTAGAAGAGGTCTCATTAACTGATTTGAAGCTGGGTTAGAGCTTTATAGCCTCTTTTCACTTTCTGAAAACTTGATGTCTCGTTTCATTATGTCACAGTTTTTAATTCTAGCGGAGGTAAACCTAGACAATATTCCTAAGTATATGATAATTGGTGGGATGTATGAAGTGAAATTCATATCCTTCACATCCATGGATTTACTGGTTGCAATTCTTACCGTTATCATCTATGACAAAGCAAAAAGACTTTTCCATTACTCCTTGGCTAGTTCTTAGTTTCAGGATGAATGATCTGTAATCTGATTATATGTATCTTAACCAAAACATTTAATCTATTTTATGTACTTTCTTTTTAATTGAAGAATTTTCAGTCACACTGAGAAAGGATGTATCTGGGACTGACATCAGATCATTAGATCCTTCTCAAAGCCATTGGTACAAGGGATGTGGTTATCATTCTTTCACTCTATGTATGTGTATATTATATGCTATAGTGGATGGAGATTTGCCCAATATGCTTAAAATTTTTAAATAATTTGTAGCTATAAAACCCAAGTTCTAGAATTTAATCTTTTTATAATAAATTTATCTTTTTGAATTAATTTCTTTAACCTCTGCTTGAAAGGGATCAAAATAGACAGACGTCTGGACGTCTGGAGATGTAACAGCACATGTACTGATATGTGAGCATATCTGCATGAGCTTTGTATGAAACAGAGACCTACCCAAAGTTCTCTCTAAATGTTTCTAGCCTGCTAATCTGTTCTAACTGTCCAGTGTAAAACAGACCCTAAAAACAACAGAAAACCCCCAACCCAATAAAACCAAATCCCAGCAAACAACAAACAAAACAAACAAATGAACAAACAAAGCCCAAACAAAAAACCAAACAGAAAACCAAACCAAAAGAACCCATCTAACCCCAAGACAAATTTCCTTATCAGGCTTATTGTTTTGATTAAGCACAGACAAATATATCCCATTTTCTTTTTCATGGAAAACACATCATATAATGTACATATGTCTTTCTTTCAAGCATACATGTGTGTCAGCAGTAGAGCACTGTCAGACTGCTAATTGCAAATTCACTCTAGGTTACGTTTAATAGTCCAGGAACTTTGATGAATTAGAACAATTTTCAGCAGACTAGTGAAATTCAAAGCTGTATCTGTATGACAAATATGGTATGTCTTTCTTTTCTCTAATAGGAAAGATGTCTATTTTTCCTCATCCCCTAAAAGTGGCAACTGATTGCCTGAAAGTCAGTGATCAACCATATCTAATTTTTGCTTGGAAAGGACTGCCATTGCGATAAAGAGCTAAAGATAATCTCTTAGGAATAGCATCAGTTTACAAAAATACAAGCAAGGTATGATGCTCTCCAATAAAATTTTTTGTGCTGTACTTGAATGCTCTGATTTATAGTTGCTTAATATTGTGGAAATTACTTACAGTGGTAAATAAAATCTCAATAAAATCTCAACGTTTTAAAACTGAGACAATATGACAAGACTGAAGTGATTTTTATACTATTTTAATGCCTTTGTCTTGGAATTCAGATGACATTGTGACAGCATGTCACACAATTTATAAAAAAATAGCTAAAAAAATAAAATAAACACTGGGGGCATAAATCTTGTCTAAGATCATGGTACATGCTCTCTTTCAGTCAAGAGTATGTGTTTGTGTATATATATATATGGGGGGGTTGGGGGGGGTGTATAAAACAGGTCCAAAACCATGACAAACTATAGAAAAATTCAGATTATAAAATACAAAAGCAGAAGCTGTGGCTAGAAAAAAAAATCAAATTAAATAGAAAAGATAGATGTAAACAATAACAAGGTAAAACAAACAAACAAGCAAATTTGAAAACCAGCTTCTTAAATCTTTCTGAAATACAGAAAGAAATCCTGACAGCCTGGCAGGGAATCTGTAGCACTTACCTACAGATCAAGATCTAAAGTAAGTTCTCAAGAGGATGGAGACACCACAAAAAGTCAGAATGAATTATTTGACTCAGTGCTCTGTTTAGAGGAGCTTATGACAATCTAGACCCCATCCTCTTGAGTGAGATAGGACAGACGAACTGTCTCAGCTTCTAGTGCCATCATTTCAAGTTTTAGAAAGAACTGATGAAATGAGTATTGATATCATAACTATTTTTACTCAAAATTTATGAAGAAATCAACATATGGAAAGTGCCAAAATATGGTTTGTAATTTATGTACTGAATATCCACTTTACGCTAGAAAAGAAGCAAGATTGTAAACACAGTCACACACTAAAAGGTTTCATAGGAAAATTTAGAGAACTGCAGGCTAGTAAGCCTGATGCTTTTAATGGGTAAATTGGTTGAAACTACAGTAAATAACAGGTTCAGTAGACACCTCATGTTGTGATAAAGAATCAAATGACTTTTCTAAGAGGGAAACCATATTTATTAATCTTCCAGAGTTCATTGAAGGATCAAAAAACATATGACAAGATATTTGATTTTACTCATATTCAGGAATCTGAACACGTTTCTCAGCAATGAATCTTAACCAGCCATGGATCAAAAGGAGTGCTCCAAGGGATTAAAAAATATATAGAAAAGGGGATTTTCATTTGCTATGTAGAAAGGAGGATATTAGAAGAATCCCAAAGAGAGATGTTCTGGATCAAGTTGTATCAACTACAGTCATAAGTAATTTGAAAAAAAAAAGAAAATTACAAATTCTGATAATGCAGTTACTTCAAGTGTATAACACTAGCACTTCAAAAATTAAAATCTTGTGCGTGTCTGAGTGGCAATATGGAAGAAAATTTACATATTGTTACTAAATGCAGAACAATCACCCTGAAGAAACAGTACTGAACATGCATAAATTATGGTGGACTTTATCTTCTTTGTTGGTAAAGAAATCTTAGTGAGCACTTGAATTGTTCCTACAAACAGACAAATATATATAAAGAAAATTCATAAAGAAAATTACAGAGACCAGAACAGAAATCTCTAAACCCAAGCACATTAGTGATGAACTGCTAGCATGAATATTACTCACCATTTCATTCTATCCCTTCTCAAAAGCAACATAATTGGATTATATAACGTACAAGGAAGTGTAACCTGTATATTCAGAGTTACTGAATGACCTTTGGATAGGGAATGATGAAGCAGATTAGAAAGCAACTTGAAAAAGAGACATGACAGGGTGGAGTATTTGATATAATCCTTGTCATGAAATACTTCATTAAGTTTTGGATGTTTTACCACAGGATGTTTGGATGACAAAAATATAATTGTATTAAAGGGAAATTAGAACCAAACATGTACTATTTTCATGTAGTGATCAAGATGTTCTTATTTATGAAGCTTGTAAAGTGGGTGGATTTATCAAGAGAATTATCATACTGAGGTTCTTATCCTTTGGAAACAGAATCTCTCTATAGGAGAGAGATCTATCTTCTTTCCTAGTCTCATCTTAGGTTAAAATGATGCCAGTTTTGACTTACAGTGGTGGTTTGCATGCCTTTTTTATGTATGAAAAGGTATAAATATTTTTACAGTCACTGAACTGATTAGCCATTTTAATGAAAATGTCTCAGAAATTATTCTCTTTTTGAGATGCAGAAATACAGTCATACCTTTATGATGGCAGAAACTAGTTGGGGTTTTATTTTTGTATAGTATACCTCACATATTTCTGATTTAGAAATAGTTCATCATGTGTTACTATGATGCATAGGATGCCAGATATATGAACATGAACAGCAACAGATTACAGGTGATAAGTATCAGCCCCAGGCACAGTATAATCCTGGTTCCTCAATCATCTTTGATGCAAAATAAGATACAAGTCATTCAAACTGATAGCTCAGTCTATATTTAATTTTATTCCTAGAAATGACATTGTGTAAAACAGTTCAGACATGTGGTCAGGTGTCAGGAAATCCATTTAGTCTTCTTGTCCTGTAGAGAATGAGATCAAGAGACTTCTCATGCTTTATTTACACAGGTACTACCAAAATTATAATTAAGACATGCTAAAATGTCTCTTGGTGTCAGTGAATAACAGTGTTCATAAACAATTTTACTCCCTGGGCTATTTCAGTTAGGCTGTATAAAAGCTTAGCAAACATGGGCAAAATTTATCTAGAAGAGGTAAAGTTACTATAACTTTAACAGAATATGGTATAATTTGCTTTCTAATCTTGTCTCATCACACGGCAATGCACTGTTAGGGTTAATGGAGAGTTATGTAGTATAGTCATATAAAATATGAACATCAGGTTTGTTGACAACACCACCACAAGTTTTTTTAGCTTTTTCATACTGAAAATGTAAAATGACTATTAAAAAGTGTAATGGCACAGAACATCTTGTTTAAAAAAAAGAAAAAGCCTTTTACAGTATTCTTGTTTATAGATGATATTTATTGCCTTTGTAGTTTTATGGTGTGCTTCTAAGTCAATTGAAATGCAAGTGCTAATGAAACCCCTACCATAACACATTCATTCTTTTTTTACACCAAATGAGTCTACTACAGGATGTAAATGACTTACATATATCTGCTGTTCAGGTTTTATTGTTTTAGGTTAATTTATTCACTGTAATATTCTTAATGAAACTAATGACTCTTCCAGTAGTTTGTATGTTCATATGTTGCAATTTTATTAAATCATGCTGTGATAGTTCACACTGGCTGCTCTAAACATTCCTGAAGTTTCATGCTATACTTAATATATAAATGTAATCTTCTAGCAGATTATCAGCATAGTATATTTTGTTATCCTTTGCTCTTTCTAATTTGTTCACACCAGGGTATATCTAATGTACAGTGGTGGTTGTACAGACAGGGCTGTAACATTTGTATGCATTTTATTAGCATAGTCAGAGCTAGTTTATTAACACAGATCAAAATCTACAAAGCAGAGCCAGCTCAACATATATAATTATGTTAAAATATACTTTATTGTTATGCAGATTTAGTGTAAATTTACTGTTCCAGATAAAAAAAAGATAAAAATTCTTGTTTGTCAGCTTTGGAATTGACTTTAAGTGCTCAAGTTGAATGTTTTCAGGGGCAATTAAGAAAAAAAAATCTGGTGACTAGCATACTTTCACCTAACTCACACAACTGTAAATTCTGACTAACAACCACATGTAATATAAACTATTGGATAATACTGTTTCACGTGACCAAAATCTCCTAGAATTCCTTCATTACATAAACAGCTTGTATTTTTTTTATTATTGTTAAATTTTTTTCTTCATCAATACTGGAAGCTCTCACTTCGTGTTCAAACATGAGGTACAACACATCAGAAGGAAGGAGGAAGAACTACTAAGAACAGTGTGCAGAATAAACACCTGAATAGCAAAAAAAATTTAAGTGAGTTACCCAAGGACACAGCAGGCAACAACAAAAAGAACTTCTAGACACTGGACTCCATTTAAGCCCAGCACAATCTATTTTAACAGAAAATTAAAAGTGTTGAGATATGAGCTTACTACCTGTACTGCAGTTCTAAGACAATATTACCAAATTATCTGAATATCTGCTGTGTGAATTGTCATGCATCATATATAGATTAACATAAAATAATGCTCTCCTCCTTAAGACAGCATCAATCTCAGGATTATTCTCCATCCTTTTCCAATGTGAAGGTTTCCAGGCTTCATTCACTTAAAAGATAGGTAAAAAATTGGTTAAAAAAAAAAGGTTTAAAAGTGAAGATAATGAATCCTTAATAACATGTAGAAAGTCACTGAATGGTCACTGAATGTTAACTTTCTTTTAGTAAACAGCTGTTAGTTTTCACTGTGCATTCTTCTCTCGCTTACTCTACAAAACAGGAACTGTTCCATGGAAGTAGTAGAAGAGAGCATTACTCACAGAATCCATTGTGTTACTGATGTGTCAAGGCACTGCAAACAGCCTTCACCCTCCATTCCATTCTCTACCAGTGTGAAATTGAAGAGCGATGATGTAGACAATCACTTGGATTCTGCAGATTATATTGTAAAATAATAAACTGCTGAAATAAAGCATAAAGTATTTCTGACTGTATCGACCAAAAGGTGGTCTGCTATGAGTGTTAAATTTTGTTAAATTTCTTTTTTGTAAGGTCCTTAGTGTGGGACATATCAGCCTCATGTAATAACAAATACAAGAGCTACAATAAGTGTCCATAGAGTTGGAAGAAAATTTTCACAGATGGTTTAGCATTTAGACAAAAAACATTTTGTTGTTATTGCTCTTGTCTCTTTTTCTGTTTTTCCCAATGCTATTCTGAGACTCCCTTTACAAGTTTTAGATTAATAGCCGGATCCAAGAAGTAAGGTCATAAAAGTTTTGTGCTACCTAACTTCT
This sequence comes from Lepidothrix coronata, assembly GCF_001604755.1. Taxonomy (NCBI): domain Eukaryota; kingdom Metazoa; phylum Chordata; class Aves; order Passeriformes; family Pipridae; genus Lepidothrix; species Lepidothrix coronata. The sequence goes on from NW_016690242.1 coordinate 4,741,820, forward strand.
TGGTGCTACTGTCTAAAGAATAATCTATGTGGATCGCTCTACAAGGGTTGGAGAAGTTAGAATAATGTGTATTATCTGCATGTGCATTTAAAAATATGTTTCAAATGTCAAGCTAAACATGAATTATCTCTTGCTGTGGAGATGCATGGTTGTACCATTGCAAATTTGGAATTACACATTTCTAAATTATTCCCTTCTCCTAACTATCCAAACTTAGAGACCTTGTTTTCCCATTTTAGCATACAGACATGATACTTATGTTACTATGTATCAATTAATCTCAACATATTTTACAGATATAAAGGTCTAATCTGCTGGAATATCCATGAAAAATAACAAAAAAAATATGTGTGCAAAAATCCAAATCCCACTGAAATCCATCAGAATGTCTCTGATATCTTCAGGAGGCTTTGGATCCAACTGTCAGAGCTGGGTTCAGGATATGGTTTTATAACCTTTGGAATAGTCATAAATATAATTTTATCACAAGCCTGTTAGAAATCATGGATTGTCTGGTAAATGTGCTTTCTTCTGAGATGCAACTTCAAAATGTTTTGAAAGATGGAACTACCCATTTTTTAGAAACAACACCTGCAATTTAATTGGAAGCTGTCTCCATGCAAAATGAACTTCCTGAATAGCTTAAAATAAACAATTTCAGGTTTTCAGTGTAACTGCTAGAAGAAACAGTTTGTCTATTTTTTTCCCTCTCTTCAACAAAAGAACAACCAAAGCAGCGCAACATCTCCTCTAAATGCTAAATGCAAAATGAAAATATTTCATTGTGAGAAGTTCTCTCAAAAGAATATTTAACACATCACACCTCTGTTCAGAATGCATCCTTCTATTTTCCACATTAATTTATTTCAGAATATTAGTAGCATGAGTCTGATGCAAATTGCTGCCTATAATTGTTTTTAAGAAAAAGATTATGGGCATGTCCCTTAAAATTGACATTTCTCTCTAAAGTTCTTCATCAAAAAAAGTATAATTTGGTTCTGCACATTGGAGCCTTTGCTTCCTTACTGTCATTGGCTATATCTGTGCATCAAAGTCAGACGCTGTACGATGCCTGCTAATGCTTGCAATTCTAAGCTTGACTTCCAAAAGAAGTTTAGTAATCCAAAGCCCACTGAAATCCTGACACAACAGTACCATCAGCAATCTCTGCTTTAACTATCAAAAATCTATTGTGAACAGCTGTAGTGGAAAAAAACCTAGCCATGATTTCCAAAGTGCTGGAATACACATGAAACCAGAGTATTTGTGAGATGGAATGAGAAGTGTTTTGATGTGATTCATATTCTATTCAGAACAGATATGTATATTGTCTAAATACTTACAGCATTTTTCATCTTTATAATTACTTTGCTGATGCTAATTAATCCTCACAATGAGGTGGGTGATAAATTAAGGTGGATGAAGAATTCACAACAATTAATTTATCTTGGAAATATAGTTATTTCCCTGAGTGTGAAGTGTTCAAGAACAGACAGGGAGTTTTACTGACTTATTTGTACTTCACAACAATTGAGTTAAAATTTTATGCAAATATAATTCAATCAATGGAATTATTTAATGTGTCTGAGTTTGATATAGAAGCTTCAAGAAATTAACTGTCCGATTTCCATTGTTCTTGAACCAGCAACACTTCCAGGCTCCTCATATGCAACTTGTATGTGCCCTGTCCCCATTAATGAAAAAAGACCTGGCTATGTGCAAGTGCCTCTTTCAAGACTGTTTTTGGGGAAGAAACCTGTGTTTGTCAACTGGATTGGAGCAGTGACAAACTTCCAATCAGTCTTAGATGTGCAGGGTTGGGAAACTTGCACCCAGAACGTGCCGTAGTGCACAGCTCACTTTCAGTCAGGATACAATGAGCAGCAACCAATTTAACAACTCAGATTTAACACTCATGGAAAATGTCTGGCGTTAGCTGTAATTCAGTATTTTAGCCTCATCATTAAGATGAGCTGACTATGTTAAGTCGACCTGTAGTTCCTGCTCCTGCTTCTGGTTATATGGTGTGAACTGCTGCTATAAACTGCTACAACGCTGCATGAGAGCCCCAGCTGATAGTGACCTACATAATTTATAGCTGCTTGCTCTGCTCTGAGTCAGCCTATTCCTGCTTGCTTGGCACTACTGTTTTGAAAGTTTATGTCAGAAGAAAACAAGGAGGCAGCATATTACCAACAGAATAAAAGAAATATTTTTTTCTAGAACTGTAAACAGCAGGTGAGTTATACATGGAGTAAAGGAGGAAGGGTACATGTCAGCTCATAAATTTGTCATGACCACTTCTGTGCTCCTTGTCACAAAATGACATTGTGGGCAATGGGAATATTGTGGTAGAACCTGTAGTAATATTTTAACAGTATGAAATTTTGCTAAAGGAAACATTTCATCATTTAAAGAAGAGGTTTTCATTCTGCGGTGAAGAAAAGTATTCCCTCCCTTTAAAAGTGCATCTTCTGTAATAGCAAAATATAAAATTTCCGTGAAGTAGACAAGCATGTTTGAGAGCAGAAAATTAATGCAGACACAAAAATGTTGTGGTTTTTTAGAAGCATTGAGGTGAATTAGTTGAAAAAAAAAAAAGAATACCAAGAAAGCTTGGCCATCTATCTGAGGTGCCTAAGTTAAAGGTCCACTAAGTGGAAAGAAACAGGCACCTTTAAGGGAAATTTTCATATTGTCAGCAGAGACTTCATGTCATTTATTTGTTTTTGCTTACCCTACAGAGATCTCAGGTTGTTAGGTGCTTCTCTTGGGTAGGAGGTGAGAGTATAGAAAGTCTTCTTATGAGACAGCTCTTATTTGCCCAGAGCTGCCAGAGAGATGATTTCCTGATGCTGCAGGGGTTTGTCCTGCTGCACCACAACAGCATGCCGCTGGAGGAGGGGGCTTCTTTGTATCCTCTGCTTTTCACAGTGCTCACAGTAATAATAAAAAACCCCACAATCCTATAAGAACAGGCATTAAATACTTCTAATTTTTTTCTATTATTTGCAAAACTATTTAAAAAATTGCACTAAAATCTTTGAAATTCAAAATAGGTCCCTTGAAATCTTTTCTTTAAATGACATTCAAAGCTTCTAATTAGCTTTTGATTTCTCTATTATGTACTTTAAAGTGACCAATGACATATACTTGGTTATCTTCAATGTGTACCTTTCTGGTGTTTGAAAAAAAAAAGTTTCCAGGCTGAAATCACATTGACCCTGGCTTTACCCTCTGTTGGAAAGAAGGGTTTAAACCAAGTCCAGTGCCAGCCGTGGAAAATGGAAAACAATTAAATGTTGTCTAATTGCATTATCTCCCATTTCTGAAGTTAATAAAAGCATAATCTATTTGTACCTGCCATTTGCCTTAGGAGACAGCAGAAGATAATGAAAATATTTTACTATCTATTTTCAAATTATAAGCTGTTGTTTCCAAAGAAAGTCAAACCCCATGTATGTTATCACATTATTGTTCTCCAGGGACTGCAGTCACTATAGTGATTGTAATTACATGGCTTCATTAACTTTCTACATTCTACCTGTTATGGAGGTTTCACATTAAGAAAATTTGCATATACAGGAAATGAATACCGTTTGCAATAAGCTAATGTCATTAAACATTTAAGCAGTCTCTCTCAAGTAAACAAGGAATTTTCACTAGACTATCCTTTTAGAGTGCATTTAAAATGAATGCAGTCACAATTGCCACTTTAAAGAAAAACAAACAGCATTTAGAGTAAGCAACAGCCATCTTAACAAAACTGCTTTAAAATTGGAAATAATTAAATTACTCCCACAACCTTACAATGCATAATCAGGTGTAATATCCTCCTGTCAGATTAATACTAGCTCCCGGTTAAGAGAGTGTATGTGTATTTATGATATACTGTAACCAGTGACCTACATTTAAATAGCACAAGCAATGACAACTTTCATTCTCTAATCAGTAATTGCCTGATTTTTGCTATCAATGAATTACACATAAAAATAACTTTTAATTTTTATGTACAAGTTATAAAAAACAAAGAAAGACTCTAACAGAGAAATTTAACACTGTGCTGCAGTACTAGGAACACAAATGTTTTGTAGACTGTCACATTTTTTTCATGCACTTCATGCAAGCCTTCCAATGCCAAAGGATATGTTTAGGTTTTTGTAATGTTTGCTTGAGCCAGTTTTTACTGAGAACACCTAGCTGCTCACTTCAGTGGATACAGAATTTTAGAAACATTTTGTGGTTTGAAGCCTTTTACCTTGTCCGGAACTCTTACTGTACCATTATGCTTTAATATAATGCCCCACGTGTGCCTGCCTCTTTTGAAGAATCTGACCTGATTCTGACTTAATCCCATTCTGTGCTGTGTTTCTAACATACCCATCATAGTTGTCGCCTTTTTGTGTGCTGTGATGATCACACTTCTGAGACTTTTCGCTATATACTAACCCCAGTGAATAGCATAGGTGCATAGGCATTATTGTTTCCTTTAGGAAGCTTACGGCTCAATATAAGGGTTTTGAAGACCACTCTTTTCATGCAAGCAATTTTCTTATACAATGTAGTGGAGAATAAAATGTATAACTGCCCTTTGTAGATTCTACTTTAAGGAATTCAGAGGTTCGAAACTGAAGAATGGACATTCTAGTACCTAATTTATAGCAGCTTAAGGTCTTTTTTGGTTCTCATTGTTCTTGCTTTCTCCTTAGTATCTGTCTGAGTTTGACTTTATCTTTAAATTTCTTTCCTTTTCTAATTTTGGACGAGGCAGGGATAAAACAAAACCGTTTTTTTTTTCCACTGGGTATTACAGGGTTTATATTCGTTCAGCACTTTGAGCTCTTCTATTGAAAAATGCCGTACAAGCATAAAGTACAATGAGCTGGACTTCATCCTACCAACATGAGGACGTAAAAGAAACATGAAAATGTCCACCATGTTCCCTTTTGTACCAGTTCTGAGTGCAGTATTGATCTTGTGCTTACTCTGAATACAAGGATTATATTAAACTGGCAGTCATCCATAAGCAAGATGGGGAGAACAAAAGAAGGAGTAAACCAAATTATTAAGAAGGAAGTCTAAGGTTAATCTATGAATCTAGCACAAATGGTTATAGAAGCTACTCTTGCTGCATGTAGTGCTATTTACAGAGCTAACCAAGGTAATGGATTTTGTGAATTTTTCCTGACTAGCTTTAGCAGAAAATTCAGCACATAAATTCTCCTATGGTTATTCCAGTTAACCTGGTTTATTTTGCAGGGAAACAAATGAGAAGCACTCACACAAGTTCAGCATAGCTGAGAGTGGTAAAGTCTTTGGACAGTACAGTTGCTCTGTGACAAAATTCCCTCCTGCCTGACTATGCAGCATCTAGTCCTGTGCCATCACTCTCCTTTTCTCAGGATGCCTTTTCTTTGGATGGGAGAGATGGGCTTAGGTGTGGGAAGAGTCCTTCTTCTTTCATGTCCAACGAGGTCATGAGCTCCTTAGGAAGAGATTGAGAGGGAAATATGCTAACTGAGGTGCTAATTACTCAGGAGCTACAGTATGAAAAGGGGTGAGAGAAGTCCCCAGTATTCAAGCCCTTCTTCCAGAGTACATTAGACAACCCATACATAACTTTTTTGAGTTAAGGTTTTCTTACCTTGGTAACTTACATTTTTCATCTCAGGATTGTCAGTTATTTCTTATTTATGAGCTCATTTTCTTGGTACGTGCCAAATTTCTCCTTTTTTTTTTTTTTTTTCCCAGTTAATGCCACCAAATTCTTTTCACTGATTGAACTGATTTTCTTCCAATTCAAAGACAGATTTCTTGTTTGCAACCATTCATGTTAATGGTTTCTCTTACACTTATATTTCCTTTATATATTTCCTTTTGCAATATATTCTTCAATGTACCTGATGTTGTATAGAAGTGACTTTCCAATTGCGTATTACAAGTACTCAGACACTGTTTGAAATATATTGGTTTCCTGAATTGCAACGATTGATCTCACCTTTATCACTGGAAGATGATGCAAAACCTTCCTTCTCTCAGATAATGATTTTTTTTTTACATCTTGCATCTTGCTTTGCTTTATTCACTTCCTGACTTACAAATTCTTTTTTTTTTTCTTCTCAGCAGTTATATTTCCTTTCCTTTAACAGCTGTTCTTAAGGAATTTCACTGTTGTATAGTTATTTGTGAGCTAGACTGTTTTACTCTCTTGGTACCTGCTGTCTTTACTTGAAGCCTCTAAACCAGTAATTGGTAACAAGTTTCTCTCAGTGGGTTTTACACACAGCTGCAAGGCAGAAAATAAACAGTTCTTTCAAGTTTACACTCTTAGGGTTACAGCTGTATACTGATGATATTCCCAGCTTGCTAATGCAATTTTTAAAGAGATATCATCCTTTTATATTAACAGACTTCTAATAGCTTTACCACAGTTTAGGCAGTACCTTGTAATGAAAGCAGTGAGAACATGATATCAGAAGAATTTCTTTCTTAATTAAAATATCTTTCCTAATTAAGCTAGTCACTAGTGTGTAAGTTCACAACTTTTCATGGAAAAACAATTCACGTTCTAAAAGTTCTTCTAACTTGTTATAATTTCTTTAAAAATTATAGTAAGAATGCTCAATGTATTTTCACTCCTAATTATTTCAACACTTAAATAAAATATAAATTGCAGAAAAAATTTTAGTAAGAATTAGGATTGCTCAGAATTTTCTCTTCACATTTTTTGAGGAGAAATATTCAAGTGTAGATAACATTTAGGTGAAATCCTTTTCCTTTTACTAAAAACTATAGTGAGTAAAAAACAAAGATAAATGTATCAAAATGCAGTCCTCAGCTAAAATGTGCTGTTCTTTTCCTCTTAAGTCTTTGCCAAAAGAAAAATCCAATGCTTCTTGGAAAGTGGAGGGAGTGAAAAATAAATGTTTATTCAGCTATTCCAGTCTTAATAAGTTAAGTCATGACAATACACGAAAGGATATGTGTTTTGCCGAAAATACAATATATGCATAAACTCTGTATGTGTGCAGATAGAGGAAAAACTTAGAATTAAACGGAATTAATACACCTTTTGCAATTAAATTTGTTCTATTGAGATTTCATTTTCACCTTCTAAGAAATCTTTTCAAAGGTTTCAGATATTTTTCAGTCAAGCTATTCTGGTATTGGCATCAAGTTTTCTTTTTCTTTTTTTTACAGAATGAAAGACTAATACTAGCTCTTGTTGTTTAAGCTTTTCTTGTGACTGTTTCATCTTCTAATAATACTTCAAAAGCTTATTTAGCAGGTTCAAAAAGTATCTGCAACGTTGTTTGCGCAGGTATGCAAATCAGACTACTAAAGACTTGGGATGCTGGGAAAGTGTGGTTGTTCCTATTATGAATAAAGTAGCAACAAAAAAAGGTTCATTTCTATTGATTTTGAATGGTAGATATTGTGACCGTACAACAGAATAGGGAAAGCCTCCTAACTTATGAGGGAGTAGCATGGTTGCTGGTCTTCTGGTGTTTGCCTATCCCTACCACTTCAGAAAAAAGGCAAAGTGCTTAGGGTCACATGGAATTGAGTTTGGGCTCCAGTTTTGTCATGGTCATTCATGTCATGTCTGTAAAATAGCTATGTGCTGCTTAACAGGTCTGTGCTCCGGGGCATTTTTTAAGTATTTTGAAATGAAGTACTAATCTTTTGTGTCCCTATGTCAAGAGCAGAAATGGGGAAATACCTAGCAGCAAAAAGGAGGATCTTGTACCAAGTACAGTGCCTGAGTTCCTGGAGTGCAGCTGTCTGTGGCATGTTGACAGAGAGGAAGGTGAGGCCAAGGTGTGAGAAACTGAGAGCTCCAGCACCTCTTTGCACTAGGGGTTTGTGTTAGCCTAAACCTGAATTTCCTTTCTAAGCAGGGTATGCAAAGTAGGGGGAAATACTATATTAATACATTATTTTCAAGTTAAGGTGCCTGTGAACAGGCAGCTGACTATATTAAAGTATATCCTACTAGAACTTCTCCCTTTAACTTCTGCTTGTCAAAAGCAGAGAATTGAGGTTAAAAATATGAATCTATAATAAATTCTGATGTAAAGAGATCTGAATGTGGTTTTACAAATTTTGTCATCTAGGCAACTACCAGCTCCTTTACGTCTATGTCCAGAGTGCCAGAGGCAGTGTGGAAATGGTAGCATACAGGGTTTTTTTCCTTTGAGAGGTAGTTTCTATGACTTAAAATGTTACATGTTACATGTAAAGAAATCTTTACTTTCCTGCCTTCTTCAGGGAACAAAAACTTATTTGACTCATTATGTTGAAGATGTAATATGCATGGACAATTTGAGGTAGTAGAAGTAATATTTCCCAGAGTGTAAAAAGAAAAGCATGTTCTTTAGAGATGTCATTCAATAAAGAGTTCTGAAGTGATATTATTTTGTACTTTTTTATTACTTTCAAGCTAGGAGATACAGGTTTATTTTATTTAAAATAAAGCAGTACTATTGTGAGTAGTATTTTACTGAACTGATTGACAATAAATAAATGTGTGACCTCCCCTACCTTCTAAATGCAAATTCTAATGTCATTGTTCTTGGGATAGTGCAGTCTATGTTTTGTTTTGTTTTGGTTTTTTTTAATTAAAAACATCACAATGGTGGCAAATAGAAAACTGCATAGAACTTCTATAGGTGTCATGGTACCTTTGGTTCCTGAATAGTGCATTCTCCCTTTTAAAATACATTACAAGGTAAGGAGCTTTCGAACAAAATCAGCTTTACCATATTATATGCTTCTGCACATAAGAATTCTTAATGCTGTTTAAAAAATGACTTTTTTTCCACTTTTCATTAAAGCCCCTTGTTGCCATCCAATCTTGATTTTAGAAATTAAAGCTAACAACCAGATTGAAAGAATCCAGAGAATGACAGCATGGGGTACAGTCTCAAAGCCACAACTAACAGCATGAGGCAAAGAAAACCTCAAGCTATTCCAGCTCTTACAGGAGGAAGGAGGATAGGAAAAGTATTTGCAGGAAAACTCAATTATAACAACCCACAGCTATAGTAAAGCACTTGTGACTGTTGACACTAACGCTTTTTCTGCTTAATGTTTTAATTAAATACCTAGAAGCCAACTCTTCTCCTCAGTCAGTGTCAGAGCAGTACTTCTCTATGGATAAATGTTTACAGCAAAAACTCTGCTGAGGGTTTCAGCAAACAAGTCTCAGAGAACTGAGAAGGCTTTCAGCTGAGGCACTCGAGATCAAGAAAGCACGAGTGATTAGAAACTAGCAGTACAAAACCAGGACGATTTAATCCACCCAAATGTCAGTCGCTGGTTTACAAGTTGGCAATCCCATCTTCATCTGCAGACAAAAGGGCACTGTTTAGTCATCTGTTTAATTCTCTTGCTGCAGCATGTCATTTGGATGTTGAAGGAAAATCCCTTGATTCAGTCTGCCATTTCTGACAGTCTCCCTCTAGACCACATTAATAAGCTTTTTAGAGAAGTGAATGCAGAATAATCAGCAGGCAGCCTGCACTCAAAATGGAGACAGAACAGACAGCAGAAATGCCTTCTTCTCTTTGTAGTTATGGTGCATAGGTGACCCTCCTCTCACAGAGCAGCAAATGATTTAGACTAAGATTGCCTTTGAAAGCCACAACATAATTAACCACTTCATGCATGTGATGTCCGCCTAGCTTCCAAACCTGATGCTCTGCAACAGAAAAGGTTCAGCTGCATTTGAGTTAGATTTATGAAACACGTTAACAGTAGTGCAGACAGATAGAAAGGCTGCCTGGCATCCTAGAATACCTGGGGAATTTCAGTCAGAAAACAAACACGTTACTCTTTAATGTAGGCTCATATCTCATTATAAAATCAGAAGTGGAATGAGACACACTGTCTTTTTAACTGTGTTGCCAGGAGGCAGGTAAGTGTAGTGCTACAGACAGTCCTGCAAAGATCTGCATGATTTTAATGTATTTTGAAAGCAAATAATTTGTTAGATAATGGGGGTCTTGCTGTGGATATTTCCTGTTTTTCTCAATTAATGCTTTCTCTACTCCCAGCTGTAAATTGAAATTGTCAATAGCTTCATTTAACCTATTGCGAACTGTCTGTTTCAAGATGCAGCTAAAAACCTAATTGTTTCGGGGTATCATTATTTTCTTTTGGGAAGAATTTGCTGGTAAGGCATTACTAAACACTGAGAATGAGAAAAGAGAAAATTTGGAGCCCCGAAAACCCTTTTTATTTCACTTGGAGATGAAGAACATAAGCATTATGGAAAATCAAGTTCAAGATATGCACATACAAACAAGAAAAGTGAAAAAAGGTTAAAAGAAGAAGGATAGCAATGTAATCCTGTGTGATGTGGTAAGATGTAGGTAAAGCTTGGGGAGGATTTTGTCAAGCAGAAAATTGACAAAACCTGCTATTAATTATTGTGCTGATGCTATCAGTGGCATTACCATAATCAAAAAGTGAGGCGTGAACACAATTCATGAGGCACCAGGTAGCTTGGGGGTTAAATCATTTATTATCAAAGGAGATTTTAAGAAAAAACATAATTAACAGTAAGAGAGAGCATGAGAATTCTTTTATGTAGCCCATGTAGTCTGTACTATCTCAGTAACAGTCATACATAGTTACCTGTTTGTGTGGGAAGGAACAGAGGAGGATAGGAGGAGATTTTCTTTGCCAGCTGCAGCTACCAGGGAAGAAGACCGGATTGCACTTAAGCAACTTTTTTTTTATAAAAAAGAAGTTAATATCTCTTTGAAAAGCAGCGTTCCTGGCACTTTGCCAACAAATAATAGCATAAAGTCCCCCCCAAGAAGAATTCAAACTCGAAAGTACCAGCGATATATGAACAGAATGTACCAAAAAGAAAAATGCCAAATTGATTACTTCTATGAAATACCATTTTATTTGTCTTTTTTTCTTTTCCTTTAGAGAGACAGCGAGTATAAAACACAGCAGCAAAGACCAAGACAAGTAGGTACCAGTTTTGGAACATCTTGCCCAGGGAGATGGTGGAGTCACCATTCCTGGAAGTGTTACAGAAATAAATTGTTGCGACACTTAGTGCTTTGGTTTAGTTGGCATGGAGATGTTTGGTCAAAGGTTGGCTCGATGATCCTGGAGGTCTTTTCCAACAGAAATCCTACGATTCTGTGATTTTCATTCTCAACAAGAGCATCTTCAAGAGGAAAAGTAGAAAGAAATTAAAAACAAGACCAGATCATCAGGTTAACCATGTAACTTAACTCATCACCTTATACATTTAAACTACTAAAGAAGTTGAGACAAATTTAGTATTTACAGTAGTTGCATATTAACAAGTCAACCAATTGTTATAGGCAAAGATGAATAAATATTGCTGAAAGTGTTTGCAAATGTTATTTTGAAGTAAAAAAAACACATTCACTTTGATTCAGAACATATATTATTCACACACTGCAAACATTCACACAGGCAAGATTGTTTATGGTTGTATTGTAATCTCTCAGCCTAATAACTATGTACATTACTATTCACTGTGGAGAAAGTAATATGGTAGTGTTAAAATCTCCTAGCTATTCTGAAATAGAAATCAGCACTAATAATCATGTGACTAGTGATATAAGATAATCAGCAGATTGGATAGGGTATTTAAGGTCAGTGTCACAATTAGAAGATCTAAAAAGGTTTTGTTGCTTGTTTGTTTAGTGTTCATGTTTCTGTTGTCAGAATGAAAACCAAACTATACACACTGTCTGTATTCTTAGTTCCTTAACTACTCTAAGAAAGCCCATGAAAGTCCTTCTCCCGGGAGGTGTCCACGAACAACGGCTGATGAAGACAATGGGTATTGCCCTTGTTGGTAAACAAAAAGTATTTGTTAATAACCAATTACAAGACTTTTTTTGTTCTGAGTAATCTTTCCAGATTAAACTGTAAAAAATTTTGTCTATTTGCAAGGAAATTTCATAGAAAAATGATAATATTCCTAGTGTAAAACAGTATTGGAAGAAAAGCAGATGAAAGCTTTTTTGATTTTATGTGGAATGATTTTTCAAGATCTATGACATATTGTAACAGGTGAATGAATGAATACAAAATTGTTATAAAACCCATAATATTCTTATTCATGTGATAGTATTATTGACCAACAAATAATATGGGAGAGGTCTATGTAACAAAGTTAAACATGAATTTGAATAGTAAAGAAAATGCACATATTTATGCTTTTAACTTGCTGAAAGGAATTGTAGGAACGATTGGGTTTGTATCAAATAAAGTTCGTCAGCAGCTTTCAAACCAAAAATATTTACCTGTTTTGAAACTAATGCTAGTGAAGTAACTCTGATTAGTCAATATCCAAATTCTCCCGGAAACTTTGCACTTGCCATTCAGTAATAACAAGGTGCTCATCTCACATGCACAAAAGCACCATTTCTAGGACCATGACTAAGATTGGAAAGAACTAGTTGAGTTTTGCTGTTTTGAACCCAAAATGAGCAAAAGCAGCTGTGTTGTGTTCCGTGATGTGACATCTGTGATGTAGTATACCTCAGAGTGTTGTGACCATTTAAGGTCATCATCCATGACATAGACAAAGGGATCAAGCTCACTCTCATCAAATTTGCTGATGACATCAAACTGAGTGGTTGCAGTTGACATATCTGAAGGATGGGATACCATCCAGTAGGACTTGGACAAGCTTGAGAACTGGGCCCATGGGAATCTCATGAGGTTCAACAATGCCAAGTGCACGCTGCTGGACCTGGGTCGGGACAACTCCCGGTAGCATACAGGCTGGGGATTGAATGGATTTGAGAGCATCTCTGCAAAGAAGGACTTGAGTGGGCTGGTGGATGAGAGGCTGGACATGGGTTGCAATGTGCAGTTGCAGTCCAGAAAGCTAACCACATCCTGGGCTGCATCAAAATAAGCATGGCCAGCAAGTCGAGGGAGGTGATTCTCCCCTTCTGCTCTAGTGAGACTCCACATGAACTGCTGCATCCAGCTCTGTGGTCCCCAGCACAGAAAGGATATTGACCTGTTGGAGTGAGTCCAGAGGAGGCCCACAAGGATTAATAGAGGGATGGAGCACCTTTCCTATAAGGAAAGGCTGAGAAAAATGGTATTATTCAGCCTGGAAAAGAAAAGTCTCTGGGGAGACATTAGAGCAGCTTTACAGTACCTGAAGGATACCTACAAGAAAGCTGGAGAGGAACCTTTCACAAGGACATTTAGTGATAGGACAAAGGATAATGGCTATAAACCAAAAGAGAGTAGGTTTAGATTAGATGTTTGTAAGACCCCAAGTCTCAAGCTACAAGCTCACCAAGGGAGTTTTCCTTTAAACAATATACAAGGCTCCGACAACATCCACCCTCCAGACATTTTAGAAGAGCCTTTGGTTCTTTTAACACCTTAAGAAACAGCGCAAAGGAGAAGAGCTACACACATTTTCTCAGGAGGTACTTTACTGGTAAACTTGGGAAATGGGAGGTCTTTGCAAAAGTTTAAAGGGTAACATACAACCAAAACAAAACATTCCTCAAATCACTGACTTACCGCATGTTAACCCATACAACTTAGCAAAATCCAACCCATTCAGTCCCAAGTTACCCAAAATATTAAGAAAGGAGATTACAAGAAGAAGGAGTAAAGACAGAGAGAGAAAAAGAGAAGTTCACGGTTACCACCAGAGTCCTGTGAGATTCTGGCTTCCATGTGGCCAGATGGTAGGTCTCAAGCAAAGATGGACAGTATGTGTTCCTGTTTTTATGGCCTTTGGCCCCCCCGTGGCTACCCCTCCCAGGCGGGACTTCCATCCCACTGGCCACTCTGGGGCTCTGGGTCAGGGTGAGGGGCAGTGGTCCCAGTGTGCCAGACAATGTGAGGCTGAGTTAGGATTTCCAGGGGGTGGGGTATGCTGCCGGGCTACCTTTGACTGACAGCTGTTCCAGGTTGCCTGGTGAGGCTGTAGGGGCTGGGGTGTCTCACCTTCATGAGATTCAACTTGTCCCTCACCTCCACCGAGCCAATATAATATAATAACATAATAATCCTATTTTTTACTGTGAGGGTGGTGAGGCACTGGAACGGGTTACCAAAAGAACTGGTGGACGCCCCATTCCTAGAAGTATTCAAGGCCAGGTTGGGTGGGACTTTGAGCAACCTGGTCCAGTGGAAGGTATCTCTTCCTATGGAAGGGAGATTGGAATAAGATGCTCCTTAAGGCCCCCTTCTAACCCAAACCATTTTACAATTCTACAATCTTTGTGTGCCCAGAAGCAGGCACCAAACAAATTGTGCAACATAATTAACCATGTTGGAGGCAAAAATAAAATGGGATACATTTAATTTGTATAAGGTGAAAGCTAGCAAAGTTTTTAAAAGAAAGACTATGAGACAGAAAGCCTTTCAAAAAGCCTTAGAGACTTTTTTAGACGCGGAGACATCTAAACCAACACATCCTGTATTTGTTGCAGTGAAATGCTGCTTTTAGAGATCAGTAGGGGACAGTTAGGTGAGGGTTAGGACATCCAGTGGGGGAGAAGTTTTTAGGAATTTGAGACCAAACCAGGCTAAACCCACGCTAAACCCATGCTATTCTTCATGGGCAACTATTGAATTATGAACATTACACTTCAAGCTTAAGGTTCTCTGTTACTAAAATTATAGAGGAGCAGGCCCCTATCCATAATTATCATATGGTTGTGTTTTCACATCTCCTTAGTCAGTTGATTACAGCAGTTCAGAATGATAGTAACACTGAAAGAGACAACCATAAAGTTAAATTTTTGTTAGAGGCAAATACTTCTAGCTAAATTAATTTTTTCCCACTTACCAATAATGTAAAAGACAGTACTGAAAGCTTGGAATATTGTATGATTCAAGAGCCATTTTTGACTTCAGGAGACTAAACCAGCAAAGCATAAAAATTTAGTCGCTTTGCTTCAATTCTGATTTCTTGGTTGACTCCAAGTTTAAATAAAAAGCCATAAATACTGTTCCTGAAATAAAATCTTCACACAAAAAAGCCCCCCTTTTAATCTTTGTTAAGTCTAATATCTGCAGTCATATGACTGCTCAGAATTACTCACTGAAGCAGCTGTGAATGCATATGAAATGAAAAAAAACCTCTCTCTTATGAAGAATATAAAACATGCTGCTACTTGCTGAATACTTAGAATGTTAATTCTCCACTTCTTCTCATTATTGTAATTAAAAATGTTTGAATTACATTTGGCAGAGAGTATTTTCTAAAATATGAAGATATTGGTGTCTCTTGCATAGGATAAAGCTCACATGGAGAAGTGACTCTTTTGAACAGGATGGTTAGCTGCTGTCCTGGTGACAATCAGTGTCTTGGGTGTGACAGTGACTCCTGTGGGATTCACTGAAGCTCCATGGAGCATTTTTTGCTGAATTCTTATGCCCAGCTGGCCTGTGGTCCTATTTGATCACTTCAGCACATGCACCATCTGTTGCTATTGATCATCCTAAAGTATATACAAAATGCCTCTTAACTATCTTAGTTCTGTGTTAAGGATGGTCCTACATGATCAATTTTTCATCTGTTGGAGCAGCTTCTACTATTTACAGGTGCATTATCCTTGTACAGTTTAGTCAATTCTATGGTCAGAACTGTCCGGGAGGAGTTTCTGGAATGACCGTGGTCTCCAGCCAGGACATTAATCGTTTTAGTTTAACATTAAAATAGTGCCTAGCAGTTCCATAATGTACTGCAGAATCTGCCTGTGGGAAATTCTGAATCTCTTTGAAATTCTAACCTGAATTATTGTAAAATTGTTCAAATGTTTTTTGTTGTATCCTGTAAACTCATTGTACTAGAAGAAAAATAAAACTGGTATACAGTTTTATTATGAAGTTGAATCTTAAAATTTGGCTTTAGATTTTACTCCTGATAGTGCTTGAATCAATCTGATGATTATTTTCAGACAATTCTCTTCTGTATAATGATTTGCAGACTTCATCAAATAAATGGACAGACTCACACAACTGCTATGTCAACCACTGGAATTTCGTTAGTAAAAATATTTTTTTCTTTGAATTGCAAAGCTACTTGTCGTAGACAGACCCAGCACTCAAGGGAGAAACTACCCACCTGAGCAAAACAAATTGGATTTGGTTTGTGGTTCCTGAAGCATCACAGACAGGTGAGTTCTCTTTTGTTTGCTTTTACCAGCCTATTCAGTGCTGAGATTTAATGTTTATGAGTCTTGTTTTGAACTTTTCTATCTGCAACTGAATCACAGAAGTTCGTACAGCTGTCCTCAATTTCCCATTCAATTTCAAAGTGACATATGAAGAACTAGGTTCAAAGGGATATAAGCTATATACTATCAGTGCATATAATTGCCAAATAAATAGTCAATTCAAGAAATATATGTAAAAAACTTATATGCAATTATAGTAGGAATTTTTTTTTCCTGGTCAGCTCAACATTAAGAATTCTCCACATTACCACCTTCTAGCAGCATGCATTTTTGATTAGCAGAATAAAAAACATGATAACTTTTGTAGAAAGAAGTGAATGCTTCCATTTAAGCAAATGTTGTACCTGGAAAAACATACAAAACTTTCAGGCACAGTAACCATCCTTCAGGTGTGAAAAAATATATTCAATACAGTAATAAAATAATAGGTATGCTTTCTTTTATTTTGAGATTGATAACCAATAGTCTACACTTTTCAAAAGGAAACATAGGCAGGATGGTAAGAAACTTTGTTCTATCATAGCTGATAGAAATGGTTGCAATAGGTGGCAGTACGAGAATCATAGGACCATTTAGGTTGGAAAAAATCCCTAAGATTGAGCCCAACTGTTAAAATAGCACCATTGTGTTCACTGCTAAACTGTCCCTAACAGGTGTCCACTATATATTGTGTCAAGTCATGACTTTGATTCAGCAAAAATGAATGCACATGAACACCTATGAGCTGCTTGATCTTTGAACGAGATGAACTAACTTACAGACTGTTTGAAGTGGAGATATTTAGGTGTTTATATGTGTGAAAGATTCAAAAGAATATTCAGAGACAATATGGAAACTAGAAAAAAGGAGTGACAACTGATAGAGTGCTAATGTGGTGCTACAGCTTGGGAAATGCTTAAGATGACTATTAATATTACAGATTGCTGTTACTAATTTTTCCTCAAAAGAGGGTTTTTATAGTATTAGCTGTAGAAATTAAATTCCTCGAGGGGAACTGAAGCATCTTGATGTTGTGTATCTTCCATATCAGTAATAAAAGAAAATAAAGAAGGTATAATTCTAACCTCTGAAGTCTAGCAGAATGGAAATTCTGCTTATCTTTGTAAATAAAGGCTATGTTCTCACAGTATATATTAAAAGGTCATTAAAAAGATGTAGGTGAGGCTCATGCTTTCTTTCCTTACTTGAAAGTAGTTACAAAAGCAGTATGCACACAGTGTGTTAATATAAAATACCTTTTCCACTTTATAGCTAACACAATATGGAATGAATAGTCATTTACTTCATGGCTAAAGATGGGAATGAATATTAAGAGACTCTGCTTTTATTTAGCTTATTTATAGTATAGCAAGAGGAACCCAGAGAGGTGTTTAAGCAGATTTCTCTTAATACAGGAGTACATATGCCTAATTTCCTTAGCTACAGTTTCCTTAGCTAATTTCCTTAGATCAGACTTTATTCTGTGATTCTTCCAGTGTGTATAATAGCCCAATAATAAATGCATATGCAGGTAGAAATAATGAAGTCCTCTAATTCAAGCAGATACACAGAACTGCACAGGAGCTTTTTCATTAGTTGAAGTGAAAAGATACAGACATTCTAAGCTGTCAAATGTTAGTATCAGAAGTTGTTATAAATAGTACAGATCTTTTTAATTACTCAGATCTTGGCGTAAGACCTAAATTGAACTTGACTGATCTATCCTGTTCTTCTTTAGGCATATTTATGAGAATGCAGACAATTAAGTGATCAAAGGAGAAAAAAGTGATGAAGAGATCTTTTCTAGTCAGATATTAAATTTCTAGGATGACCTTTACTTTCAAAACATTGAAGTTTTATGATATTAGAAAGATGTCATGGTAGCCAAAGAGGATGTGCCATTTTCAAACAAGAGAGAAGTCAAGAATAGTTTTTCAATCAAATAGTCTTTATTTAGAAAAGAGATCTATGTATTTCCTAAAAAAAAACAAAAAAACCCCAACAAAACAAACAAAAACCCCACACTAACAAAACCAAAAAAAAACCAGTATAAGTTATATCCTATGCTACCAAACTATCAAAACCTGTTCCTCCAAACATACATTAGTATTGTTAACGGTGTTTAGATACAGAGTTTTATGTTGAAGATCTGGATCAAAATTTATCTTTCCTAAGTATAATGTTTGCATTCAGATTTTTTTGGGTTATCCTGCATCTCACCAGGGATTACTGTACTGGTAGCAGGGGTGTTTTAGGTTCTGATGGAGTTTCCAATTAAAAGAGAAGAGAAGCTTGTCTTACTTCATGAGTTCTGTAATACCACCAGGACATCATTGTAGTGTTGCATCCATTCAGTACTTTTTTACTGTTTATGCAATTTCTTTGTACTGAAAGGAATTTTATTTAATCAAATATTCTGGGTGAAGAAGCTGAGTATTTCGGTAAAGAACACCAATTAAATTTCACCTTCATTAAATCTAAAGTGAAGGTTTTGATTATTACTTTTAGTTAAGTAGCTGAAGAACACCAGTTATTAATATAACCTTTGTGATATCAGCTTTAATCCAGTGAAACAAAACATGTAAATGAACAATGTGCAAAAGAAGAAAAGCATTTTACTTAGACTGTTATTTGTAGAAATCATAGAAGAAAAACAAGAAGAAAAACCACATAACTCGTTTAACCTTTAGCTGCTGTAGAACACCAAGTTGCAAACACGCGAACTAGCAGGTTTCCATTTCTCACTTGCTTCAAGGAGACAGGATTTGATCTGTGGGATCATGTTGTCACTTAAGCATCTCATAAACAGAGTATGAAAGGGTAAGTTTAGAGGAAAAGTTAAGTTATAATGTAACTTTAGAGTACCTGGGAATACTAGGGAAATTAATTGCAGGGAAAAGACTATGGTAGAAAATAGGCATCCTCATGAAATGCATGTGGACAGAATAACTATTAAATAACTGATATAACTTTTCCTTTTTAATTCCACCCCCCCCGGAAATCAAAATGTGTAAACCAAGTCCAATAAAAATCTATAATAGATATTAAAATGCAGAATGTGTACTCCTAAATCTCCTAAAGTTTGTCATAGTTTATGATCAATTCTTTGAAACTGCAATTTCATGCAAGTACTTTTGAAAAGCCAAACATTAGTTCTAGAAATAACTTCACTAATAAGAAGCCCTTTCTGAGAACATAATATTTATATGTTGAATATTATTACTTGAGAAATAAGGTACCAGAAAACTGAGAGAAGGTAAAATCTGGCTAATGTCAACATGAGAAACATGGCAGCTACTTTGTTTCAAGAAATATGTATCTTGAGGGAATACCAAACTGAATAATGTCAAAATCATATCAGCTTAATGGAAATAAAAATACTGTACTTGTCTCATGGGTACTTGCCAACGTCTTTGCAAAACTTTTCTGACCATATCAGGGAAAAGAAAACCCCCACAGTGTCGTTGATATTTTCTCCCTAAAAGAACTGGAGCAATTTTAAAAATAATTTCCCTTGTGCCCTTCTGAATTTTTATAACTTTGTGGTAAAGAGCCTAGAGAATCAGTAAGAAGAGGGTGTGCAGGATAAGAGTGATGAACATCATCTTAGTCCAGTGTCTGGGAAGCTGTGTGGGGGAGACAATGCTTACTAAAGCTTTCTGAGTTACTGTGCAGTGTGCTAATTCAAAGAATTGTTTTAAAAATTTGTTTGGAAGTTTAATTTTATGTTTATAAGTTTCAAGCATAGACTTTCAGGTAGAAGATGAAATCCATTACCAAGAAAAATGCAGTGCTCAGGAATTATGAAAGGTTCTACACCCCATGTGTTCTGGTATACAAACACATTTGAGTGAAAACACTAGAACTTATGAAAAAGCAAGACATATCAAAGGATGTGGAGCTCTTACAAAGCATGGGGGGAGTAAAAAAGGGCAGGAAGCACAAGAGGAAAACTGTTCAGGGAGGTTGTGTGGTCTATATAAGGTAGTAAGTACTCTTAGGAACTGATTGGGCAGTCACATATAGAGAATAGGTTAGATCTGCCCTTCCATGGTAAATAATAAAATAGGAGACAATTATCCCCATGGGTTGCCTATAGAACGTGGGAAGGAGCTGGTGTGGCTCAAAGGTGCAGGGACTGTGGAGACCCGAGTGATCCGTTATTTCGCTGTCTGTGACTTTACCCTAAAACGGAAAAGCAAACGCAAGATATGTGCAGCTGAAAGTCACTTCATGTTGGACAAACAGCAAGCAGTTGGGGAGCAATTGTACTTCAGAGTCTGTCTCAGGACTTCTTTATTCAGGATTGTCTCTAAAATAGGCTATAATTTTCCAGGAAGCAGGGGAATGACTGCAAGGGCACTTTTAAAAGTACCTATGTTGTATGGTAGACAATTCTGGTTACCTCTGATCCTACTACTTCAGAAAACATTTGTCTGCTTTCTTAATTTCACTTCTAATATAGAAATTACCTTCAATGTGCTCAGTAACAGACATGAACTAATTCTGCCTTTCATGAGCACTTCCCTTTTACTTAAAAGAATTCTGTGTTATCAGAGTAGATATGTTACTTCAAGAGCTATTGTCAGCTGTAACACATGTAGGGAAATTAAACTGACCAGGAAGGTTCTATACTACAAGAAGTCAGTCTATTTTTTTTTTCTTTTATTTTCTTTTTTTCCAACCAGGAGCAACTGTGAGTCAAAAGCATACAAGAAAATACCTTAAATCTTTACATCCTGTATTTGTCCCATGCTTATTATCCAGTTACTGATTCCTCCTCCTTATTCTTTAAATAGAGTTGTCCTGGGGAACCTACCATCTGCCTCATGTAAACTGCCCCGTTAATTCTCACCTGGCTACAGCTGCAAAACAGATGAGAACAAGGAGATGGAATTAATGAATGAGTCCTGGTAAAGATCTCAGCAGGGTACCTCCTTTAATTCAGACCGCGTTGGTAGTTAGTATGACAACAAGCTGTTACCACCTAATGATTTCAGTTCCTCAAGTATAATGAGTCACGTGTTCTCAGTATTCCTTAGACTGGACAACTTAAAACTACTATTGTGCTTCATAACCTCTGTTGCATGTTGCAAAAAACCACACAGAATTTTCACTGGGAAAGGTTTCAACATGAAAATCGTTAACGGTAATGGAAAATGGAATTAGTGAGCTATTGATACATTAAAAAGTAGAAAAAAAAAAGAACCACAAAAAAAAACCCAAATCAAAACCAAGAAAACACCAAAAAACCTCCACAATAAAAATAAACACTTTGGATTTAAATATTCAGTAGGTTCTTGAAAATAATATGGTTTAAAAATGACTCACAAAACATTTTTTTCATCTACTCAGTCTAATTTTATATTTCATATATTTTCTCATTTTTAAGACTAACATAAAGTCTGAGATAACAACCTACATGCAATAAATGACAGTTGTTACACAAGGAAAATATCAAAAGAATTTGCATGTCCTTTACAAGAATTAGACCAGCTAATAGTCACAATAAAGAAAATCCTTGAAGTATGGAGTGCAAAGTGTGAAGAAGCTGAAGGACACCTGAAATTTAAAACAAAAGAAATTCAGCTTGTTCAAACTGAGTTATATGTGGCATTACACAGTTTTAGAAAGATTCTGAAAATGATCCTTCTGAAAAGTTTAAACATCCAAGTTAAAACTGCAGAAGCTGTCCACCTGATTTTGGACGGACATCTATTTTAGAAATGACTGAAGGCTTAGATATGCCAGATTTTGAAGGGGGAAAAGTGGCATTCACATGCCAGATGAATAACTGTACCATTTTGCACCTTCATAACATTTTTCGCTGCCAGTGAACCTAACATTTGTCCTGTGAAAAGGCTGTGCACAAATATTTCTCTCCAGTTAGTTAAGCTAACTAACCAACTTGTTAGGCATTAGGGAGAGGAATCACCATGAAGATTAGGTGGTTCAAGTCAGTTTGGATACAGCAGTGACTTCCCCTTGTGTCACTCAACTCAGAAGAAAGTGGTGAGGGTGGAGAGAAGGAAGGACAAGAGTACATAATTGTGTGAACTATTTCTAGCTGGCACATGCTGGAACGATCCTTGTGGATCCAGCTCTTCAAGACCAGATGAGCAGAAGTGGTAAGAACTCATGGCAGAAATGGACCTGTACACTTGAAAGCCCTAGATGGTCTGATGAGTCACTTGTCAAAAGTGTTAAAGAATGACATGGTTACCTCTCTTCTGGTGAGGAGAGCTGAAGGGTTTAAGGGAAATATTCTATGAAAGCTATTAGTTAAATAAGGCTGCAGACAGACTGACTGCTGGTGGCCATTTAAGGACAGGAAAAAAGTGCATTGTTATGTTCACATCCACATCTATCCCTCTCAGAGATCACATGCCAAATTTTAGTGGGAGGACTTTATGATAAATTTGACTATTTTGGGGAACTCTTTCATATGCTATGACTAAGAGACTCTGTTTAGAGAATCCTCCTTCTGGGAGACGTCTGCTTTTGAACACTATGACATATCCATTCAAGAATTGGCATCCCAATGGATAAAGAAGTAGAACCCCTGAAATTATTACTATGAAAAACTACAGTCATCTTCCTCATGGATTAAGCCAGGAGTGTGACACTTGAAGTTCTGTGCATTCTATTCATACCACAGTCAACTATCACTGAGTTTCTCTTAGCATCCTTTTCTATGGATAGGCTACCCAAAAGGTATAATTTGTGTATACATCTTGTACAGAATTTTGAGATGCTTCAGCTATCCCACTTTAAGATGAAAATTTTCTCAATAAAGGGGGAAATTATGCTATCTAGGCATTCTTTCTTGGGTGAATAAACATGAAAATTGGTGATGATGAATGGGACATTCTCATTTTAAGAAAGGCTTTCATCTCTATCTATAATTCTGATGATGCAGAAGTACTCTATGGCAACTCACTCTCATTATCTAGTCTCATGACATTTTGAAAATAAACATTGTTATGAAGGTCAGCTGCTTGTTTCTGACTGGGGAACTTCCTCTCTATTTCACATATGGAGAGCATTTCTTAATATCTGTGTTATTTTCCCGGCTGATTAAACTGAACAATAAACTCCTAATTAAAAGGTTTTGAAAGTTCTGTTTTTGATGTTAGCTTTGCAAGTTATTCACTGCAGGAAGTGGTAGGGTAGCGAGGGTGCTTCTGAGTCATCCCTAGTGCCCAAGCCGCTATGCAGGATATAAAAGACATGTGCAGGAGAAGAGAACTAGTCAGATTTGGAACCTACTTTTACATCACTGTTACCCCTGAGATGACCTCAATTCATTAAAAAAGTTATTTCTTGGGAAGTGTCTTAAAAGGTTGTTTGAACTTAAAGCTTGGGCTCAGTTGGTATGGAGACCGTACCTATTCTCTATGTTATTTGGGGCCGTGCTTTGAAGTTTTCTCTTTCTCCTGGGTATTTCAGTTAATATAGTTCATTGCAAAATGAGAGCACAGAAAAATACAGTATCATCATATTACTTGTCTCATACTTTAAATGCTACAAGAAACTTAAGAAGAAAATAGCTCTTAGAAAATAATACACAGCTGTAAATAAAATCTTGAAGACAACAATTTGGAAATTGCTTTGACTTGGTATTTTCTTTTGTCTTGCCTTATGATATATGCATTACAGATCACACTATGAAAAATCTGTCTCCTGTCTTTTCTTTATGTGTCCAATATCCAGAAGCAGCAGAATTTGCCACTGGGATAAATCAAAGAAATATTTAATCAGATTTACCGTTTCTCTTTTTCATACCTTTTTTCTCAAGTTTCATACATGTGTACATACAGACTTGCAAATTTTCTGTGTTACTCACTTTGCTGCAAGGAATGGCAGGAAATTCCGTGCTGGGTTGCCGGATATGTGTGACTATGCCCTGACCAATTCCGACAGCTTTGGAAGCTGTATTTCAATGATACCTGAGAGAAAACTCATTTCCTTCCTTCAGACTGTTATGAGTTCTTTACCTTTCCTCCTCTAAATGTTTAATCTCTTAGCAGGTTCTTATAATATTTCATAATTTGACATGACACATGAAGTTAATTGCAGGTTGTTCAAGTAGCTAGGTAATTTAAACAACTGGTTTCACTGAAAAGAATTTTGAAAACAAAGTAGATTTAAAATTAATTTTGCAATTACAGTGGTTTTGATATGGAACAGTTTTTGTAAAGAGACAGTGATTTGGTTGGTCTTTCTGCAGAATACCAAAGAGAGCTCTATGAGATGAAAAGACCACGTGTGTAGTAGTTTTAATTGCTTTATCTTTAGTACTAGTAAGATCATACAGAGAATCACTATTTGCTCCTTTCCTTTACTTTACTAGTCTTGGGTGAAAAAGTAATGAAGAAAACTCCTTTACACATGGTGCACAGTTCCTTTTTGTTAATCCTTGGTGCTCAGATCCAGGTCAGTGGGCTTGCAGTGGAAAATTCAGTCTTCTGTAGAAGAAAGACTGTCCCTAGAGACAGTTCCAACTAGGGAGCAAAAAAATTCCTCCAAAAACACGTGCTGAGCTATTCATAAAATTCATTTTGCCAGTTCTCATATTCACACTGTCACATGGAAGAGGCCCTTCTAAAAGCACTGCTGGAGATCAGGTATGAAATAGAAATGCCTGTAAACCAAAGGAAGCAAGCATGAGTTCAGCTTAACAGGATCTTTCTTCATGACTGAAAAGTTCTGTGGCCAGTGGAATATTGTGCCAGACAGGTAGGTTTTGGGAGAAGCAGGAGGGCAATTGTCTATCAATGTCCTAACAAAGTATTTAAAAGACAAATTGTGCTTTATACCAATTATCTGATCCGCAGTGCAAAACTAGATTTCAATATGATGCAAAGTATTTCAAACATATTTTACTATATCAAAGATCTACCAAAATGTCTGTTTTTCTGAGAAATGTTTACAAGTGAACAAGTGAGAAACATTTCCTATGACAAGGCATCTTAATCAAGGCTCTACTAACAAGTCATATTTTTTTTTAAAATGGATATCATAATATTTTTAAAAATCCATTTAGACATATTTTGTTTACTGCTAAGCATCACTGTTTTGGAATTTAGAGTTTCCAATTTTGAAATATTTTTGCAAAGCTCTGTTGTATTTTCATGTTCAGAAAAAAGTGAGTGAGGGTTCTACTTAAACATCTATTAAAATTCCAATTTCTCATCTTTGAGTGCATGTGTGTTTTGAGGGGGCTATTTTTATTGCTTCTAAAGTATTTGTTATTACATTTTTAAGGTAATTTATATTTTGTTGTTATGTGCCATAATGACATCTATTGCAGCTGAGTGAGACAAGATCAGAAAAAAGTCATTAATATTTCCTGGCTTCCAGTCTGAAACTCAGAATTATCAACAGTATTTTGTTGCTTTGAGGGCTTCTGTCTTACAATATTTTAGCAACTTCATACTAATAAAAATTGGTATGTACAGGCACCCACAATGAAAAATTTGAAACTAAACTAAACTGAAGTCTGTGAATGTGTGTCCATGTGTAAAGTGGTGCTTTGTAAAACCAGAATTAGGGAAAATAGAATAATATTTTGTGTAATGACTGCAATAAATAGTATGTATGTAATGAAAAGATGTGAAGACAAACTGAATGTGTGGGTGTTTCTGTGTTTACAAAAGAGGAATGGAGATTACAAACTGGATAAAAGAACCCAACGTGCACTGCCATCAGTACTGAGTAGAACTGCCAAAGATGCCAGCTTCATCATTTACTGCAGCTGTGCACCTGCAAATGCCACCTGGATTCTCTGTCACTGCGGCAGTTTCAGAAAGGTCTGAATATTCAGCCACTGAGTATTCTCATGTTTTATCTACAAAATATTCTAATTACTTTTGCTGCTAATAAATGGCGGAGGGAAACAAATGCCTCTAGGATTTGGCTCTGTGAGCAATAGGGGTTGCAGTGCTTAAGAGTAACTTAATCCACTGTGCCAACAGATTCATCAGTAGAGTGCATCAAGCAATCAAACAGGGATTAAAGAAAAAGTCACATTGGCTTTAATTTTCTTAGTTTAGCTGCTTGGCATACATTGCAGAAAACAATTAATTCAAGCTGTTTCTAACAAAGAATAGCTTCAGAAAGTTTAGTGTTTATGAGCAGTCCAGCTGAAATGCAATTTCTTAAAATTTCTTTATATTTTCTATCATCAGAAAGGGAAATAACAATAATTGGTTTTCTCATGGAATAGCTATTATATATTAATACCATTATTTTCAAAAGAAAAATAAACAGATGAAGCACCATTGCTGTAGACTTATATTCGTTTTAAGTTAAGCCATGATACTGAAGGCTGCTGAACAGTGGAAAAGCGGAAGTAGGGTCTGATTATCAAATCACACAAGTTGTGGCAGCCAGCCACTGGCTTGGTGACTGCATACTATCTGGATTTACAATAAATGAAGGAAAATTCAAAAGGGAAGACATGAAAAATCACAAGACTATGCCTACATACAGTCAATTTTCTCAGTGCTCTGTAAATCTCCATGTTTGAATCCCTTGGACACTCATCCTGAAAGGTCTGATGAATTTCTGAGGGTGAGGTGAGCTCTGCTTCTTTTTTTCCACTGCTTCTATCCACTGGAATCTTTTCTATCCACTATGGTAATTTTTGTTTTTTCAATCAATCAGAGACCTGGAAGCAGAAATAAAGGGTCTGCAGCCTGTTTCCTAAGAGACCCACAGAAATGAACTTAAGATTCAGTCTGTTCTTGAGGAATTAGGCTTATACTATAAGAATGTAGAGGGATGTTTATCATGATGACAACAAGACTTGTAGAAAGGTTCGCTGTTGTGAAGGACCTTGCAAACATTGTGAAGAAGTCTCTATGGTACTGAGGTAAATGCAGAACTGAATGGAGGTACTCAGTGGAGAATACCATATGGTAAGATCATCTCATCAATTATATTTTTCCTACTCTCTAATCTGTCACTGGAGGTCATAGGGAAACTGTGGGATATGCAGTACCAGTAACTATGATGGAAGGAGATTAGGGCACAGATAAAGGTTTGACCTGTGCTGAGAGAACACAATGCTGGTTTTATTTGTAAATAAATGGGTGATAGCCAAGCACTGAGAAAACAGAGAGATTATGAAAAATAACATGCTTTATAAAACAGGTTATCAATCCTAAGTAATTCTTTAGGTTATGTTTCAGGTATGCTGAAATCTGTTAGAAACATCTGAATTTTAAAATGTTACAGAAGAAGTGGCATGATATATAGACTAAAAAGACCTATCAAGCAAAAAAAGAAATTAAGGCAGATAGTCTCAATATTATGTTGCCCAGAAAGAGATGAAGCATATATTGTTAAACATATCAGAGAGTCTATGAAGAAGTTTGTGAACTCTGTTTGTTCACCCAAATTCAACAGGAGGTTTTGAGTAAGATTGAGAAAGAATGGTCTCTGTGTGAGTCTTTCCCTAGAGCTGTGTTTGTCACAGAGAGTGTGCCACACTTAGGCAGTCCTTGTGGTAGACATGAAACTTCATGTACAAATATTACTAAACAATAAAAATAATTTCACACATTTGAAGGCTTGTTTTTATTGAATATGGAATGTACAAATGTTACTGTTTCACATGGAAGCTGCTGCAATGTTTAAAGTAAGCTTTTACAACAATATTCTGCATTGTGTTTGCCTTGATACCTTCTACATATTATTATATAGAACCATTTGTAAAACTAGATTATTTCTTTCCATTTTGTCATATATAAAACCAAATTACATTTAAGTAATTTCTCGCAATTTTACTTTTCAATGTGCTTAGCAAAAGACAGTAAAACAGGAGAAAACCAATAAAAAATGGCTTTAACGTGTCTTTGCTGACACAGGGTTCCCATAGCACCATCAGAAGGGGCAACATAAAGTGATCTTTCCTTCAAGATTACCTATGTGATGAAGAAATTTCTTTTAGAATATACAACATCTCTTCCCACAAGTATTTAGCCAGCTCCCTATCCTTGTTTTTTTTTGACAAGAATATCTCCAGAAAAACCTTTACATTCCTCCAAGAAGACAAATTGCTATAAGTAAAGCTGGTATGGGGTAAAAGACAAATTGTTGTTATTTCTTGCAGATATAAAGAGATATGACCCAAGCTAGTAAGCAAACTTAATTGAGAACTGCTTGGGAATTCACAATTAGAAATCTTTTTCAGGTAAAAGTCATGTCCTTTACAAAATCTGGATGTTCTTTTCCAGTTTATTGATCTTAAAAAAAATGCATTCATTGTCCAATTCCTTTACCGTTTTGAAGAAATGATACTGAGCTGCTCCAAACAAACATTTCTCAGATGTATTCAGTTCCAAATGAGAAAATATTGAAAGATTTGCTATCTATGTAATCTGAGATTTTCTTTCACCTATATACAGAAAACATCGTAAACAACAGCTTCCATCTTAACGATGCGTAGGTAATGTGTCCTTGACAGATTGCACACACTTCTTAACTTAAAAAAAAGAGTACCAGAAAAATGTTAATTTTAATTTTGTTTTCTTTTAATATTGTTTGACTGCTTAGTAAGAGCTAGACATTCATTAACATATAAGAACTAGCCGTTCCACAGGGTAGAGGTGGGGAATTGCTGATTTACTTCAGTGTTCTGTAGCTAATACCTGCTAGGTATGACTTTGACCACATTGCAGCTTTATTATAGCATAACTGTATCAGAAGTCTGCTCAAATCTTCTAAATCTGGTCAACCTTTATAATGATCATGCAAATGAACAACTATGGTTGAAAGAGTCGTGCTATGAATTCATGACAGCAAAAAAAAAGGAAGAGGAGAGTCAAACAAATTATTTACATTTTATTCTCACTTATAAGGAAAGAAGACTGGATCTGGACTATTTGACTTCTTAAAATGCAAAGTATTAAAATATTAATAGTTTATGTATCCTTATTGCTAATAGATGAAAATTCATTAAGTATTTTGCATAAATTCCTGAAATATATTCCACTCTGAAAAATTATGAAAAAAGTCAATGATTTTTTTCTTGAACGAAGAACTTGTCAATGGAAGTAAACAATGTGTGAATAAAGAAAGAATGAAAGCATTTATTGGTAGTCACAGGACACAAGCTTTGCACTGAGTGTGCAAAGCCTCAACACTAAGGATTGTCAGGCTTACTCTGTTTTCACTTAGTTTAGCTGCAACAGCAATTTTTCTCACAACCAGGTGGCTATACCTACATTGTTTAATTTTGCTTATCTTTATATGCAAAAGTATTGTATCCCTGGGATACAGTGTTACCTCAAATAGAAAGAAATGGGATGTCCTCGTCACTTGCAAATGCATCTTTTTTAAGTGCTTTAAGGACTTAAAGAGCACAGTTGCCTTTCTCAGACATGGTTAAGGCCACAGAAGGACTTTACCATAAACACAGAAGGGAGCGACAGGATGGCAGTAATTCCAAGCCTGGCAGAGGTGAAATTTGGTTAACACATCCTGGGTAATGCATCCGGACAAAAATTCCCACTGTGGCAACCTGAGTAAAGAAGCAACTGCTTGTGCGCATATCACAGGTCAAACAAAGATCACCCCAATTTACGTGACAGATGGCATCTGTGACCACCAGTGACCACCAGAGCCCCTCCTCCGATATGCCTCCATGGATACTTGGAACTTGGACTGTAAATTAATCCACCACAGCCGGAACTTGAGATAAGATAAAGGTGTCCCAGTGTTACCTCAGACCTAGGGGGAGGTTAATAAAGCTGAGGGAGGAGAATGTATCACTGGTAATGGATACAAAGAATGCAGAATTTATGGACCACAAGGAAAGCCAACTCAGCAACTGTGATGAAATCAGCGCCAACTGGGTGAAAGGTAATTCCAGCAGCGGAAGATTTTGACCACTGACCCAAGAAATACACCGACTTGAAAGAAAAAAAGACTGAACATGCATTGGAGAACTGTGTAGCCGATGAGAAGCAATTCCTTTGTTTGCTAAAATGTATAAATAGTGAACAGTTTGGGATGACTTTGGGACCCTCACCAAGGAGAAGCCCAGGGTGAAGAAGGACCAAGGGGATGTCACTGAATCCATAGGTGTGACTATCAACTGCTTGATCTCTCCCTCTCTCACTCACTCCCTCCTCTCTTTTCAGTCTCTTTCTCTCTACCTCACATTTTGTTGTTAAATAAAATATGTAGTATTGACTTTGGCATATGGTCTCATTTACACCTTAATTTGGGCAGAGGGATCTCTCAATAATCAGATCAGAAAAAGTGGCACTGAAGAACAATCAGCCAAAGATTTTGCTTATTTGCTTTTTCACCTTAAAATGATCCACATATTTCTATTACTGAATCCCTCAAAACCTCACTCCCTAGTGAAATATTAAAGGTGTAAATTTCATAGTGTAAATGCTTACTTCAGTAATATCATGGTCCTTTTCTGTGCTCTTCACCTATAATAAAGAAGTTTAATGGCACTTCTCTAGCAAAATGTAATGATTAGTTTGCTTCCTTGTTTGGTCTCTAACTTAAATGATAATCTTCTGTACTTAAGAAAAAAACAGTGAGATTAAGTTGTGTAATTCATAATGTGTGCAATGGAGATGTAAAGGTAAATAAAAGAATAGTTTTTCCCCGTCTCTTTTCACACATACAACCACAAAGAAGACTGTTTCCTCATCCGCTTCATAAACATAGTAATGACGGCAAACATTTTTTGTGGTTTTAAATACATTTCTATGGCTTGTGAAACATGCTGACTCACTTTTGTCCTTTACCTGCCACACTTTGCTTTCTTTGCTGCACTTTGTTTTCTCCTATTTGCAGACAAAGCCAAGAAGTTATGAGCAACTTAGTTTGAGGGCAAGTGTTGGTGAAAAAGAATTTTCTGCTTATTGTGTGAGGGCAAGTATTGGTGAAATAAAGTTTTCTTCTTATTGAGTTTGAAGAATGAAAATATTGCAATTACCTCCTAATAAAACACTCTGGACTAAGGACTTTCACTGTTAAAAGGTGAAATAAAATACGTAAGATATAGAAAGAGTTTTGTTATAATTTGTTGTGTAATTGTCAGAGTTTAGGTAAATAATTTTTAAAGTGATATTATACAATGACAGTACAGTTAAAGAGTTTGTTTGTTTGTTTTTAATCCAAATAAGAATCAAAATAAAATTTTAAATCATCACACTATATAGGGAGACCAAAAGAACTGTCAAAGACTCGCAGAGAAGTGTCAGCCTTTAGATATTTTCTGAAGTACAATGCCTACCACTCACATGCACCCGCCAAAAAGGTTGAAGAATATGGAAAATATGTGAGATATAATACATACACCAGCACCTGTTTGCAGATGTAATCACTCATTTTGAAGTCTGTCGGCTAGTTATCTATTTACACTTGTGTCTATACTTATGATAAAATGTAGATGTCTTTATAGTTCTGGATAGAAAGTGTTGTCTTGGCCTTCATTGAGTGTTCCTCCTCTTGAATATTCAAATGAAACGTCTGAAGTCGTTGCTGCTTTTCAGCCACTAAGATATGGGATTAAGATAATCTCCAAACCTGGGCGACACAACTTCTATTTGTCAAACACACCCTGAGGCTCTGAGCGTGTGCATCCATCACAGCTACAGTGCAACTGGGTGGGTCTGACTGATAGTGATTGAGTAAAGTGCCAACGTAACTGAGTAAGATTGAAGATGACTACACCGATATGCTTGAATTGGCATTAGTATTAATGAACAGGACAGCCCATATCTTGACATGAGTAAGTGGTCACAGCCTGGGAGTGTGGATGCGAATATTAGCTCACATGACTTGGTATAACTCTGCATAGGTGTATGTGTGACACTTGAATGATTACTGGAAGTCAGTATCTGTGGGTGGGAGTAGCAGTGTCACTTTATATAAATGAGTATTCCTGACAAGCGGCAATTTAGTTTCTTCTAAAGATTTCCTGTTGGTAGAGAATAACCTACTATCTACCAATGACAGAATATCCACTCCCTTCAGGCAGTTTCTCTCTACTTTCCATTAGGTTGTGGTATTTCTTAGCATTTCTGAAACTACAGATATGTATCACTCTAATTAAGGTTG
This sequence comes from Lepidothrix coronata, assembly GCF_001604755.1. Taxonomy (NCBI): domain Eukaryota; kingdom Metazoa; phylum Chordata; class Aves; order Passeriformes; family Pipridae; genus Lepidothrix; species Lepidothrix coronata. The sequence goes on from NW_016690242.1 coordinate 4,774,120, forward strand.
GAAAGAGATATTGTCTTTAATCTTGGCTGGAATCCAAGTCTTCATTATTGTCCAATTTTCTCAGTTTCTTTAATAGATGATATCTGTTTCCTGATTGATGGGATATTATCTCTCTTTCATGTTCCCTGTCAAAAGAGACTTCTGAAATTATTGGGGCATAAAACTATCTATATGTATGTATGTATGTGCATTTGTGCATGTATGTATGTATGTTTATAGCCTTAAAAAAAGTGTATGAATATGACTTTTTTCCAGGAGGAAAGAGTTAGCTATCTGCTGAGCCACTTGAATCCTCACAAGTCTATGGGACCAGATGGGATGTATCCTAGAGTGATGAGGGAGCTGGTGGAAGAGCTCGCCAAGCTGCTCTCTGTCATCTACTAGCAGTCCTGGATCACTGGGGAGATCCCAGATGATTGGAAGTTGACAAATGTCACACCGATCCACAGAAAGGGCTGCAAGGAGAACCCAGGAAACTACAGGCCTGTCAGCCTGACCTCAGTGCCTGGCAAGATTATGGACCAGATCATCCTCAGTGCAATCACACAACACCTACAGGATGGACAAGGGATCAGACACAGCCAGCATGGATTTAGGAAAGGTAGGTCCTGTCTGACCAACCTGATCTCCTTTTATGATCAGGTGATCCACCTGGTGGATGAGGGGAAGGCTGTGGATGTGTCTATCTGGACTTCAGCAAAGCCTTTGACACTGTCTCACATAATATTCTCCTGAAAAAGCTGGCAGCCCACGGCTTGGAAAGGGGCACTCTGTGATGGGTTAGAAACTGGCTGGAGGGCCAGGCCCAGAGAGTGGTGGGGAACGGTGCTGCATCCAGTTGGTGGCCGGTCACTGTGTTGTCCCCCAGGGATCAGTGTTAGGTCCAGTTCTATTTCATATCTTTACTGATGATTTGGATGAGGGGATTGAGTTCACCATTAGCAAATTTGCAGATGACACGAAGTTGGGGGGGAGTGTTGATCTGCTGGAAGGCAGAAGGGCTCTTCAGAGGGACCTGGACAAGCTGGAGAGATGGTCTGATTCCAAAAGGATGAGGTTCAACAAGGCCAAGTACTGGGTCCTGCACTTTGGCCACAACAACCTCACGCAAAATGCAGAACAACAGGGTGGCTGGAGAGCAGCCAGGCAGAAAAGGACCTGGGAGTTTGGATTGACAGGAAGCTGAACATGAGCCAGCAGTGTGCCCAGGTGGCCAAGAAGGCCAATGGCATCCTGGCCTGTATCAGGAACAGTGTGGCCAGCAGGACCAGGGAAGTGATTCTTCTCCTGTACTCAGCGTTAGTGAGGCCACACCTTGAGTACTGTGTCCAGTTCTGGGCCCTTCAGTTCAGGAAGGATATTGAGGTGCTGGAGCAGGTCCAGAGAAGAGCAACAAGGCTGGTGAAGGGACTTGAACACAAGTCCTATGAGGAGAGGTTGAGGGAGCTGAGGTTGTTTAGCCTGGAGAAGAGGAGGCTCAGGGGAGACCTCATCACTCTCTACAACTACCCAAAAGGAGGTTGTAGCCAGGTGGGAGTTGGTCTCTTCTCCCAGGCAACCAGCAGTAGGACAAGAGGGCACAATCTTAAGCTGTGCCAGGGGAGGTTTAGGTTGGATATTAGGAAAAAATTTTTTACAGGCAGAGTAATGAGACATTGGAATGGGCTGCCCAGGGAAGTGGTGGATTCACTGTCCCTGGAGGTTTTTAAGATGAGACTGGATGTGGCACTTAGCGCCATGGTCTAGTAACCACGGTGGTAGTGGATCAAGGGTTGGACTTGATGATCTCCGAGGTCTTTTCCAACCTGGTCGATTCTGTGATTTTGTGATTCTGTGATTTCAGAAGAATGTAAATTTAGGTATAAATAAACTTGATTTCAGATAGTAGAAACCTCTTCCCCCAAGCACTAAATTTAGAACTGGAAATCTGAATGTTTGTGTGTGTATGTTAGCCCTTTTGAAACTGCACTGGAAGTAGGTCCAGTGTAATGCAAAGCTCCCAGCTTTCACCCATGCAATTCCCGACTCATAGCCATACTGGCTGTAGCAGTAGGTCAGAGCTGAAGCTGCAAGGGGTAAACAGCTGGGTTTGCCCAGCCTCCTAAGGGTGAGTTGGGCAGCAGCTGCTAGCATTAACCAGCAGTCAATCTCAAATGTTTCTGAGTCAATTGGACACTCTTCTATGCCAAGTCTGGAATTCAAAATGTCTGGTATGGATATGGGATGAATATGCATGGGTCATGCAATTTTTCTTCCAGGCAGCATGATGCAGTCTCCTTCTGTGGGCAACTCCCAGTACTTAGAAAGAGTTAGGAAGAGCTGTTAGCTCCTGATTATCCTGCTCAGGGTGTGGTTCTCTCAAACATTCTTTTTTTTTTTTTTTTCCCCAGCAGAAGCCTGTATCTACCACTCCCCTGACTCAGCCCAGGATTAACAGCAATCAGTTAATTCTGTTAATATGTTAATTAATAATGTTAATTCTGTGCAGGCACTGCCCCAAGCAGAGCAATTAAGACCCCTTTTTGGTTAAGAAACATACATTTAAAAAGACTTCATAATAATCAGTGCAAGTTTTCAATAAATGTGGTTTATGCACTTTGCAAAATGTAGCAAGAGAATAAAGAAGAAGAAGAAAAGAAGGAGAAGAAAAGCAAACGGGTCCAAACCTGACACCAGTGACCCCAGCTCACCACCAAATGTAAGGACAGGTATAATTCTGCTCCGTTTATTCATATGACAAAATAAAACTCTCTCTCACACACACTTGCAATCTCTTTCTTTTTCCTAATATTCTCAAAAACGTCTCTCTGTAGTCAATCATCCTTATT